>NW_027282477.1:32500-39673 GCF_046629955.1 Centroberyx affinis | reverse complement strand
CCTCCCTCCCCTGTTAGCATTGCTAGCACGCCTCTTTGAAAACAATGGTCTTGGTTAGCACCAAGCTAACAACCTATATTCTCTACATTGTTACTTCAGGTAGCTGAAAAAGCTTTTAGCGTTGTTAGCATTTTGCATTGAAGTGTATGGGTACTGCTAGCTAAAAGCTAACTGAATTCTCCACAGCAAACAAAGCTTTTAAGCATCGAGCCATTGGTTTTAATGAGGAATGCTAATAATGCTAACATGCTAACATGACGACAAAATCTGTCTATTAGATACATATATATATATATACATACAGTATATTATGTGTGTGTGTGTGTGTGTGTGTGTGACCTTCCAGCATAGGTGACCCCGAAAAGGTGTGTGTGTTTTAAGTGTGTGTGTGTGTGTGTGTGGGGGGGGGGGGTGGTCCAAGGCCCTGACAGTCAGTCAATCAGTCATTTAATCAGCCAGTCAACGAGGCAGGAAATAATGATGGAGACATAGAAAGAGAGAGAGAAACAGAGAGACAGAGAGAGAGACAGAGGGAGAGAGAGAGACAGACAGTGAGAGAGAGACAGAGAGAGGGAGAGAGAGAGAGAGACAGACAGAGACAGAGACCGAGAGAGAGAGAGAGACAGAGACCGAGAGAGAGAGAGAGAGAGAGAGAGAGAGAGAGAGACAGAAGGAGAGAGAGAGAGAGAGAGACAGAGGGAGAGAGAGACAGAGAGAGAGAGAGAGAGAGAGAGAGAGAGAGAGAGAGACAGACCGAGAGAGAGAGAGAGAGACAGAGGGAGAGAGAGAGAGAGACAGAGACAGAGACAGAGAGAGAGAGAGAGAGATCACTTCACAAAAGGAGCACTGAAGTGTGAACATCAGGGACACACACTGTCAAGGTAAGAATCATCTATCAGAAAGAGGAGGAGAGGAGAGAGGAGAGGAGAGGAAGAAAGGAGGAGAGGAGAGGAGGAGGAGGAGGAGGTGAAGAGGATCAGAGGTTAAATTATGATGTTAATTTCCCCTCCATAAATTGAATATTTCGCCGATCATAAATTACCTTCCTATGACTGCTCTTAACACACAGGAAGGTCTCACACACACACACACACACACACACACACACACACACACACACACACACACACTCTATCTCTTTCAAGAAGCAGAAGAAGAAAATGCCAGTTATACATATAGATTCATTAAATGTAATTTTTTAAAACTATAATATAAAAATAAAATCCCCCTCTCCACCGGCACAGACTGAGGGAGAAATCAAACCAACTCCCAGTGCAAGACAGGGCCGTTAGCTCCCGGCTAACAAGACCAGCTGTTTTCTATGAGGAACGCTAACGACAGCTAACAGAGTCTGACTGGAAACAGGACAGTTAAGGTCTTGTTTTCACCTCCTGCCACAGTGAAACAGCAGGAGGCGATCAGGAGTTTTAAGACAGAAACAAGCAGAGTCTGATGGAGCGGTCTGCTGCTGGGTAAACTGACTGACCTGGGATCTGAACTCCGCTCTCATGTAGTGAACCTGCTGTATGTTTTACCGGCCGAGCTAAACAGCCTCTGTAGCTGTGTTCCACGTGTGTTTTTGAAACTTTTGGGACCAACAGACCAACAGAGTGACTCTTACTAGCTGCTGGTTGCAGCTAAAAGCCTTTCATGTCAAAAACAACCTTTTTCTAATTTGAATCCTCTCTCCACAGTACTGAGACTGAGCCTTTCTCAGACTGAGGAAATCCTCAGTTTCAGTTCTTTTAGAGCTCAGCGCTGCTTTCCATACCGTCGATAACTTTATTCTGCCTGATCGTCTACAGCCTGGGACATTCAAAGATTTTTCCAATCATAAACGACAATGAAAAGTTTGAGCAGCGCACATTTAACAACTAAAATTTGCAGATTTCCAGTTTCTTGTGGTGCACACACACAACAAGGGAGCCAAAACAAAAGACCACAGACCAGATACAAAGACTGAGAATAAGCGGCAGCAGTTCTCTCAGGAGAATGTGATTTTTCGTGGTTCACCTGTACTCGTGAGAATGTATTTTTCTGCGATATTTTGATGCCAAAACAAACCTGCAGCCCAGACAGCTTGTAGCAACTGTGGTTTGTGCTTCAATTTACATGAAAAAAGACTGAGAACACATTCATGTTTCTTTTTCTCTCCTGGCTCATCCATCACACATGTTGGATGTTGTGTTTACACTGATGTATTTTTTCCCTCTTGCTTCATCTGTTGCAATCTCCGTTTTCACTGGCTATTGAAAATACAGTTAAAATGTTAGTCTTTGATGAGCGCGAAACACATGATCATGCAAAGACGAACCCCGATAAAATCAAACATGTTTGATGTAATCGTGACGATTGGGATCATAGGAGAGAGATTTGAGTCTTTCACTTCCACACACACAACGATTACAGGTGGGACTAAACAACCCCAGACTACCCTGAACTACCCCGGACTACCCTGAACTACCCCGGCCTACCCTGGACTACCCCGGACAACACTGAACTACCCCGAACTACCATGGACGACCCTGGACTACCCTGGACGACACTGAACTACCCTGTACAACCCTGGACTACCCCGGACTACCTTGGACTACCTTTGACTAGCCTGGACAACCCTGAACTACCCTGGACTACCCTGGATTACCCTAAACTACCCCGGACTACACTGAACAACCCCGGACTACCCTGAACTACCCCGGACTACCCTGAACTACCCCGGCCTACCCTGAACTACCCCGGCCTACCCTGGACTACCCTGGACGACCCTGAACTACCACGAACTACCATGGACGACCCTAGACTACCCTGGACGACACTGAACTACACTGGACTACCCTGTACGACCCTGGACAACCCTGGACTACCCCGGACTACCTTGGACTACCTTTGACTAGCCTGGACGACTCTGAACTACCCTGGACAACCCTGAACTACCCTGGACTACCCTGGATTACCCTAAACTACCCCGGACTACACTGAACAACCCCGCACTACCCTGAACTACCCTGGACTACCCTGAACTACCCCGGACTACCCTGAACTACCCCGGCCTACCCTGGACTACCCTGGACGACCCTGAACTACCACGAACTACCATGGACGACCCTAGACTACCCTGGACGACACTGAACTACCCTGGACTACCCTGTACGACCCTGGACAACCCTGGACTACCCCGGACTACCTTGGACTACCTTTGACTAGCCTGGACGACTCTGAACTACCCTGGACAACCCTGAACTACCCTGGACTACCCTGGATTACCCTAAACTACCCCGGACTACACTGAACAACCCCGCACTACCCTGAACTACCCTGGACTACCCTGAACTACCCCGGCCTACCCTGGACTACCCCGGACGACCCTGAACTACCCCGAACTACCATGGACGACCCTGAACTACCCTGGACGACACTGAACTACCCTGGACTACCCTGTATGACCCTGTACGACCCTGGACTACCCCGGACTACCTTGGACTACCTTTGACTAGCCTGGACGACCCTGAACTACCCTGGATTACCCTAAACTACCCCGGACTACACTGAACAACCCCGGACTACCCTGAACTACCCCGGCCTACCCTGGACTACCCCGGACTACCTTGGACTACCTTTGACTAGCCTGGACGACCCTGAACTACCCTGGACAACCCTGAACTACCCTGGATTACCCTGGACGACCCTGGATTATCCTGGACTACCCTGAACTACCCTGAACTACCCTGGATTACACTGGACGACCCTGAACGACCCTGGATTACACTGGACGACCCTGAACTACCCTGAACTACCCTGGATTACCCTGGGCGACCCTGAACGACCCTGAACTACTGCCGACTCTGCCCAATCTCAAATCGTTGCCAAATTGGGCTTCAAAAATGTGTGATGTGTCCCAGCCTTTAAACACTGCGTTGGCATCTCTGGTCTCGATTTTAACTGGTTTTACTCCGACCTGCATGACAGGACTTTCAGTGTTAGTGACTCAATGTCTTCCTGTGCAAAGATTACCTGTGAGGTTCCCCAGGGGTCTGTCCTCGGGACAGTTTTATTTTACATCTTTTTGCTGCCCTTCATATCATTTACAAACTTAACATAAGATTCCATTGTTATGCGGATGGCACTCAGTTGTCGGAGATCAAATCTTTTTTCACTAAATGTCACAAAATGAGGAGCATGAGGGACTGTCCCATGATGCACGGCTGCTGGACCTGGGTTTTCTCACGGACTTAGCGGCAAAACTGGACAAGTGTTTTCAGGAGGGTTAGGGCTGCTGAAAGCGAGAGCGAGAGACGGTGACTTTTGGGAAATGGTACGCTCTGAAAAGTTTCCCCTTCCTCTCATCCAGCACACTGAAGGTGAAGACCTACTTTGGATCAATATTTCTCTGTGAAATGGCCTTTTCACAGACTAAAATAATCAAATGAAAGAACAGGAGTCACACAACTGACAGACATTTCACATACTGTCAGACTACAGAGCGCCTGCTGATGGTGTGAAACCACAGCCATCGCATCGACTGACTATTAACAGTCTGAAGTGTCTAAAGATGATTTTCTGTTGAATATTGTTTAAAAAGGTAAAGTGAATCAGCATATGAGACCTGATTGCCTTAGACCTGATTTACAGATTACTGAGGTTATTGTTATTATTCTCAGTTGTACTTGAGTTGGATGAGAGCATCTATATTATGATATATGATATTATATAGAACAACTGTGACTTATGACAATATTTAGAATATGATTTACTTGTCATAATATTTTTAACAATAGTTGGACTGACTTGGGATATTCTGAATGATATAATCAAGTTAGAAATGTGACTGTTGTCATTTTAATTAATAATTGTCTTGGGACTGACTGGTTGATACATAAATGAGCAACTTTACACATTTTTAAGTGGAACTGCATTGTGGGATTGTTTCTTACGTCGTAGATCTTGGTTTACACTTTGATTTGGGAAGTGATCTTACACTTGAAAAGATTGGTGACCACTGACATACAGCAACTGTTGGTGAGGGTGTGATGTCATCACGGTGGGCGTGGTCTCTGCCTGGGTGTTCATGCTATACAGACAAATAAAACCAAACTGGAAAACGTAAGGCGTTCCTGTAAAGAGGAGCTGGATATCTAGCAGCTGTGCTGTATTTTATTAACGATCCTTCGACAGGCAGTTGACTGAAACAGGCAGAAAGCCTCAACAGGGAGGTGAGACCTTTAATGTCAGACTGGACTGAACTGAGCACAGTGTGGAACAACTTAACAAAACACACCTGAACTGTGATTTCATATCAATAATCCACAGTCAGGGTTACTGATTAGATAATCCTCCCTGTCAGCTGTGTGACGAGTCAGACCAAACCGGCATATCGGGCATCTTTCCATATCTGAGAAGTAAAAGGTATGAACCATCTATCACAACATTAAAAACACATGGGAGAACTTTGGATGTTTCTGTAGGATCAGAAGTTTCACTTGTGTTTTCCCAATGGGAGACTGTTGGCCTGGAGAGCTAAAACCAAGTCTGTCTGATGGAGCTACAAGGCTTCTGACATCAATTATTCACAATCAATCATTAACATTACCGTCAGAAGGAGCCGGCTGGAGGCGGCAGTATTCAGCTATCTCATGGAAAACATTCATGATCTATTTCCCATGTCAGATGCTGCAGATGTTCAGTGTGTTAACGTTTGGCAGGCTGTGCCTCCGTCATCCAGACCGTACGGTTGTCACTTCTCATTGGAGCTTAATACTCTTCCTTTCACACACAATTCGGTTAATAAGGAGAGTGACAACCGCATTCTACAACCGAACTCACTACCTGAAAATTCAGGTATTGACAACCACATTTGAGAGCGGATTCAGTTAGCTTGAGTAGTGTGAACCAGAACCGACCGTACAGCTGGCTGTTATGTGACGTACGGAGCGACACTCGTTACGTTACGTAACATTATCACCGTTAATTTGAAAGAGACGGAGGTAAGTGTCGTGAGACATTCTCACATTTATATCCACTCTGTCTCCTCGACACTGCTGTTGTTCCACCTGGTCTGCGGTCTCTGGCCCAAATGTTGTGGTTGAAAGTATCAAGTCCATGCGGTGGAAAAAGAGAATATGACGCCGCTGTCAGTGGCGGTTTAGTATGAGTTTATGGATACACTGACACCTCTGGTAACTGGTGTTACTGGTGTCAAGTAAACTGAAAATACAGGCGATGGTAGCCGCCATATTGGTCTGAAGTAAATGTTACTATGGTTACAGACACTCTTTACAGCCATCATGAGATGGGAGGATTGGAGTGACTCCTGTTACCCTGCAGACAGTCTGGTCATGTGACTCCGCTCTGCTCCAGTCTGACCAGACAGATGCAAATTCACCCTCATTCATAAATTCGCTTGTCACTTCCAAATCCTGGCAGTGTGAATGTAGCCAATGAGAAGGAAGAAGTGATTTTTACAAACCCAGAATCAGGATTATTAGCTCACACAACAGCCTTCATAAAATACAGACCCAAAGAAAATACTTGAGAATAAATTCATTTTAGAATATATTCCTTTAGGTGCCATCATCCGCAGGAACAGTATTGGTTTCCGCTGTTACGCAGATGACACCCAACTTTATATCTCAATTACATTAACTAACACTAACTTTACCACCTGAAGAATACAGCGAGACTCAGACCGTTTCTGAGAAGAGACTAGAAACAGATTTAGAATCAATTTTAAGATTCTTTTCCTGATTTTGAAATGCTGCCATGTTACTGGTAGAGAACTCAGATCCTCAGGCTGGTAAGGCGCTGGACAGGCTTCCATCTGACAGTTCACTAAAAACTTTGATTTTTAGCCTTGCATTTAACTTAATGACAGTTTTTATTGGTGCTTTTCATTTTTGTTTGTTTTTTGTACTCTCTACAGTCTTTTACTGTAACCAAATTGTATTTCTGAGTTTTTAACTTCTCAACTCTTTTGTAAAGCATATCGCATTTTAATGTCTGAAATGTGCTATAGAAATAAAGTCTGATTGAGAATTTTAGTACAGAGCAGTAGTTGTAGTTTTTTGTAGGTTTGTTGGAGGAGACTGCAGGCAGAATGACCTGCAGATTAAAGGGGTGGGTGACAGACTGGGTGTATTGGGGACAGTAGTACAAGTAGCAGCAGCAGTAGTTGTAGCA
>NW_027282477.1:25000-27500 GCF_046629955.1 Centroberyx affinis | reverse complement strand
GTTTTATCTCTATGTTAAAACAGTTTCATCTCATGTTAGGACAGTTTTATCTCATGTTTGATCGGTTTTATCTCATGTTAGAACAGTTTTATCTCATGATGTTAGAACAGTTTTATCTCATGTTAGAAGTTTTATCTCATGTTAGAACAGTTTTATCTCATGATGATAGAACAGTTTTATCTCATGTTAGAACAGTTTTATCTCATGATGTTAGAACAGTTTTATCTCATGATAGAACAGTTTTATCTCATGTTAGAACAGTTTTATCTCATGATGTTAGAACAGTTTTATCTCATGATGTTAGAACAGTTTTATCTCATGATAGAACAGTTTTATCTCATGTTAGAACAGTTTTATCTCATGATGTTAGAACAGTTTTATCTCATGATAGAACAGTTTTATCTCATGTTAGAACAGTTTTATCTCATGATGTTAGAACAGTTTTATCTCATGATGTTAGAACAGTTTTATCTCATGATAGAACAGTTTTATCTCATGATAGCACAGTTTTATCTCATGTTAGAACAGTTTTATCTCATAATGTTAGAACAGTTTTATCTCATGATGTTAGAACAGTTTTATCTCATAATGTTAGAACAGTTTATCTCATGATGATAGAACAGTTTTATCTCATGTTAGAACAGTTTTATCTTGTAATGTTAGAACAGTTTTGTCTTGTAATGTTAGAACAGTTTTGTCTCGTAATGTTAGAACAGTTATATCTCGTAATGTTAGAACAGTTTTATCTCGTAATGTTAGAACAGGTTTGTCTCGTAATGTTAGAACAGGTTTATCTCGTAATGTTAGAACAGGTTTATCTCATGTTAGAACATTATATTGAAAAAGTATTTATTATTATTAATATGAAAAATTATTTATAACTATTTTATTGTTATACATGTTATTGTATTTATTTATTGAATACATTCTCTGAAAAATATGTTATGATAGAAAGACTGAATATGTTTTTAAATGTTAGATTATATAATATTTGGGATAAAATATTAGAATGTAAGAAATAAACAAAAAGAGAATGCATCCAACACAAACTAAATGGTGTGTGTGTGTGTGTGTGCGTGTGTGACTGTGTGTGTGACCTCAGCGACAATATCCGGTGAGGATAATCTAATATGTAAATGAGCTGAGCCCAGGGCGACACCCTCCTCATTAATATTCATGAGCCGCTCAAACAAGCCAGGAGCATCGGTCACCATGACAACGGACTGATCAGTCACTGACTGCAGCTCGCTAACAGGAAACTGCTGCATACTGATACTACTCTGTACTGCCATATACTGCAGTACAACAGCAGTAGTACTACTAGTGTACCACTGCAGTAGTTAGACTACACTGGTAGTGGCATCAGTAGTAGTAAATACACTGTTAGTAGAAGTAGTACTAGCACCAGTAGTAATTAAACTGTTAGTAGTAGTAGTAGTACTACAGTAGTAGTTACAGTGTTAGTAGTAGTATTACAACCGTAGTAGTTACAGTGCTAGTAGTACTACAGTAGTAGTAAGTGTTAGTAGTACTAACAGTAGTAGTTACAGTGTTAGTGGTACTACAGTAGTAGTTAGTGTTAGCAGTACTACAGTAGTAGTTAGTGTTAGTAGTACTACAGTAGTAGTTAGTAGTACTTACAGTGTTAGTAGTACTAACAGTAGTAGTTAGTGTTAGTAGTACTACAGTAGTAGTTAGTGTTAGTAGTACTACAGTAGTAGTTACAGTGTTAGTAGTGCTTACAGTGTTAGTAGTACTAACAGTAGTAGTTACAGTGTTAGTAGTGCTTACAGTGTTAGCAGTACTACAGTAGTAGTTAGTGTTAGTAGTACTACAGTAGTAGTTACAGTGTTAGCAGTACTACAGTAGTAGTTAGTGTTAGTAGTACTACAGTAGTAGTACAGTGTTATGGTGCGTTCAGAAGCTCCAGATTGTAAACTCAAGTTCAGCTGCTTCAGCTGTTTGGGTTAGACAAAAACAAAGTTATGACATTAGTCGTGACATTATTAACGAACAGATGAACCGTCAACGATGAAGACAGACAGATAGACAGACAGACAGACAGGCAGACAGACAGAGAGAGAGACAGAGAGAGAGACAGACAGAGAGAGAGAGAGACAGACAGACAGACAGACAGACAGGCAGAGAGAGAGGGACAGACAGACAGGTTAACAGACAGACAGACAGACAGACAGACAGACAGAGAGAGAGACAGACAGACAGACAGACAGGTTAACAGACAGACAGACAGACAGACAGACAGGTAGGTAGGTTAACAGACAGACAGGTTCTTACCTACAGAAACACTGCGGTATTTCTCCAAGGCCATAGAGAGGAAACAGGAAGGGCGTGTTGCCATAGCGACCCAGGCAACGCAGGAAGTGGCGTGTGGAGGCAAGCCCCGCCTCTGTGGGCGTGTCCTCTGTTGCCATGGCAATGGAGTGAAGCAGGAAGTGCTGCAAGTTGTCACCAAGCTGCTGGTCACGCAGGAACTCCAAAT
>NW_027282477.1:15000-22500 GCF_046629955.1 Centroberyx affinis | reverse complement strand
ACTCTGTCTTTGTAGACTCTGTCTTTACAGACTGTCTTTACAGACTCTGTCTTTACAGACTCTGTCTTTGTAGACTCTGTCTTTACAGACTGTCTTTACAGACTCTGTCTTTGTAGACTGTCTTTACAGACTCTGTCTTCGCAGACTCTGTCTTTACAGACTGTCTTTACAGACTCTGTCTTCGCAGACTCTGTCTTTGTAGACTCTGTCTTTACAGACTGTCTTTACAGACTCTGTCTTTACAGACTCTGTCTTCGCAGACTCTGTCTTCGTAGACTCTGTCTTTACAGACTCTGTCTTCGCAGACTCTGTCTTCGTAGACTCTGTCTTTACAGACTCTGTCTTCGTAGACTCTGTCTTTACAGACTCTGTCTTTACAGACTCTGTCTTCGCAGACTCTGTCTTCGCAGACTCTGTCTTTACAGACTCTGTCTTTACAGACTCTGTCTTCGCAGACTCTGTCTTAGCAGACTCTGTCTTTACAGACTCTGTCTTTACAGACTCTGTCTTTGTAGACTCTGTCTTTACAGACTGTCTTTACAGACTCTGTCTTCACAGACTCTGTCTTCGCAGACTCTGTCTTTACAGACTCTGTCTTTACAGTCTCTGTCTTTGTAGACTCTGTCTTTGCAGACTCTGTCTTTACAGACTCTGTCTTTGTAGACTCTGTCTTTACAGACTCTGTCTTTACAGACTCTGTCTTTACAGTCTCTGTCTTTGTAGACTCTGTCTTTGCAGACTCTGTCTTTACAGACTCTGTCTTTGTAGACTCTGTCTTTACAGACTCTGTCTTTACAGACTCTGTCTTCGTAGACTCTGTCTTTACAGACTCTGTCTTCGTAGACTCTGTCTTTACAGACTCTGTCTTCGTAGACTCTGTCTTTGCAGTGTGTTGCTGACACATAGATGATTGGATTCACTGTTTTTTGAGTTCTGCCAAGTGATAATTCAGCTGGTTCTGCAGGTTTGGAAGTGTAGGCGATATTAACTGGTACTGAATTAATTAACTAGATGGTTTTAACTACAGGATCATGGATACACATCGATTTGATTGATTTATTTTAATGTTTGATGTAAAAACACCACAGGTCGCTCTGCTGTGTCACATGGCCTCTGGTACAGTGAGGTATTTATTTGAATCATTTTGAAACAGATTGTACTCGTTTTTTACACAGTTCTATGGAGGTTTTACCTGTTTGAGGGCCAGGAGCCGTGAGGAGAGGAGAGGAACAGACCAGACCCACAGAAATAGAGAAGAGCCACGATGCTCCTGTGCTCCATGAAGCAGCTTCACATGATCAGACCAGACGCTCTGCTGCAGACGTGTCCCGTGTGTTTCAGCCATAAGTCTTATTACATATATCTGTATCTGTAGTTATACATGTAAGAAATCTACCGACCTGTCTGTCTGTCTGTCTGTCTGTCTGTCTGTCTGTCTGTCTGCCTGCCTGTCTGCCTGCCTGCCTGTCTGTCTGTCTGTCTGTCTGTCTGTCTGACACGGATCATGTGACTGGGGAAAGTATTGATAAGAGTCATTGATCAGGTGATCAGTGTTACCTTGCTGCTGCTGCTGCGTCTCCTCCTCCAGACAGGAAGTCAGGAAACGCATCAATTTCCTCTTTTCCACCACAGACAGCTGTCTGCTGGCAAACACATCAGCTCTGCTGCAGGGCACCTGGAGACAGACAGACAGACAGACAGGCAGACAGACAGGCAGACAGACAGGCAGACAGACAGGCAGACAGACAGGCAGACAGGCAGGCAGATAGACAGACAGACAGACAGGCAGAGAGAGAGACAGACAGACAGACAGAGAGACAGACAGACAGAGAGACAGAGAGACAGGCAGGCAGACAGACAGGTAGATTTCATTCAGATAAATAACTTAATAGTTCAGATTAATCGATTATTTACTAAATAAATATGGTAAAATATTGGACAAAGTGTAAATGAAAGGCAGTGAGAACATCTGAAGCAGGAAGATTTCATTTGGAGAAAATGGCTGTTAAAAGATTTTTGTTTTTTTAGCTAATTTTGTGCTTGGTGTGCCTGATGTAGCTCGTATAGAATATAGAAATTAACCATTTATAGTTGTTCTGATTATTGTTCTGTATACTTCAAAACTGCAACGACTTTTCTACCCAGAGCAACGACTTTTCTACATGCAGCAACGACTTTTCTACCCAGAGCAACGACTTTTCTACCCACAGCAACAACTTTTCTACATGCAGCAACGACTTTTCTACCCAGAGCAATGACTTTTCTACATGCAGCAACAACTTTTCTACCCAGAGCAACAACTTTTCTACATGCAGCAACGACTTTTCTACCCAGAGCAACAACTTTTCTACATGCAGCAACAACTTTTCTACCCAGAGCAACGACTTTTCTACATGCAGCAACAACTTTTCTACCCAGAGCAATAACTTTTCTACCCAGAGCAGCGACTTTTCTACCCAGAGCAACGACTTTTCTACCCAGAGCAACAACTTTTCTACCCAGAGCAACGACTTTTCTACCCAGAGCTACGACTTTTCTACATGCAGCAAAAACTTTTCTACCCAGAGCAACGACTTTTCTACATGCAGCAACAACTTTTCTACCCAGAGCAACGACTTTTCTACAAGCAGCAACGACTTTTCTACCCAGAGCAACAACTTTTCTACATGCAGCAACAACTTTTCTACCCAGAGCAACGACTTTTCTACATGCAGCAACAACTTTTCTACCCAGAGCAATAACTTTTCTACCCAGAGCAGCGACTTTTCTACCCAGAGCAACGACTTTTCTACCCAGAGCAACAACTTTTCTACCCAGAGCAACGACTTTTCTACCCAGAGCAACGACTTTTCTACATGCAGCAACGACTTTTCTACATGCAGCAACGACTTTTCTACCCAGAGCAACGACTTTTCTACCCAGAGCAACGACTTTTCTACATGCAGCAACGACTTTTCTACCCAGAGCAACGACTTTTCTACCCAGAGCAACGACTTTTCTACCCAGAGCAACGACTTTTCTACATGCAGCAACGACTTTTCTACCCAGAGCAACGACTTTTCTACATGCAGCAACAACTTTTCTACATGCAGCAACAACTTTTCTACCCAGAGCAACGACTTTTCTACCCACAGCAACGACTTTTCTACCCAGAGCAACAACTTTTCCACCCGCAGAAATGACTTTTCTACACAGAGCAATGACTTTTCTGCATGCAACAATGACTACCTGTGGTGACTCAGTTTCAGGGCTTCATCTGAACGTGTGTGTGTGTGTGTTTGCGTGTGTGTGTGTGTGTGCGTGTGTGTGTGTGTGTATTTCTACCAAGAGCAACGACTTTTCTACATGCAGCAACAACTTTTCTACCAAGAGCAACGACTTTTCTAAATGCAGCAACGACTTTTCTACCCTGAGCAACAACTTTTCTACATGCAGCAACGACTTTTCTACCCAGAGCAATGACCTTTCTACCCAGAGCAGTGACTTTTCTACCAAGAGCAACAACTTTTCTACCAAGAGCAATGACTTTTCTACCCACAGCAGCGACTTTTCTATCAAGAGCAATGACTTTTCTACCAAGAGCAATGACTTTTCTACCCACAGCAACGACTTTTCTACCCAGAGCTACGTCTTTTCTACCAAGAGCAATGACGTTTCTACCCAGAGCAATGACTTTTCTACCCAGAGCAACAACTTTTCTACATGCAGCAACGACTTTTCTACCCAGAGCAATGACCTTTCTACCCACAGCAACGACTTTTCTACCCAGAGCTACGACTTTTCTACCAAGAGCAATGACTTTTCTAGCCAGAGCAATGACTTTTCTACCCAGAGCAACAACTTTTCTACTTGCAGCAAAGACTTTTCTACATGCAGCAAAGACTTTTCTACCCAGAGCAACGACTTTTCTACATGCAGCAACGACTTTTCTACCCAGAGCAACAACTTTTCTACCCAGAGCAACAACTTTTCTACTTGCAGCAACAACTTTTCTACCCCCAGCAATGACTTTTCTACTTGCAGCAATGACTTTTCTACCCACAGCAACGACTTTTCTACCCAGAGCAACAACTTTTCTACCCAGAGCAACGACTTTTCTACCCAGAGCAATGACTTTTCTACTTGTAGCAATGTCTTCTCTACCCAAAACAACTTTTCTACCCAGAGCAACAACTTTTCTACCAAGAGCAACAACTTTTCTACCAAGAGCAATGACTTTTCTACCCACAGCAGCGACTTTTCTATCAAGAGCAATGACTTTTCTACCAAGAGCAATGACTTTTCTACCCACAGCAACGACTTTTCTACCCAGAGCTACGTCTTTTCTACCAAGAGCAATGACGTTTCTACCCAGAGCAATGACTTTTCTACCCAGAGCAACAACTTTTCTACATGCAGCAACGACTTTTCTACCCAGAGCAATGACCTTTCTACCCACAGCAACGACTTTTCTACCCAGAGCTACGACTTTTCTACCAAGAGCAATGACTTTTCTAGCCAGAGCAATGACTTTTCTACCCAGAGCAACAACTTTTCTACTTGCAGCAACAACTTTTCTACATGCAGCAAAGACTTTTCTACCCAGAGCAACGACTTTTCTACATGCAGCAACGACTTTTCTACCCAGAGCAACAACTTTTCTACCCAGAGCAACAACTTTTCTACTTGCAGCAACAACTTTTCTACCCAGAGCAACAACTTTTCTACCCAGAGCAACAACTTTTCTACTTGCAGCAACGACTTTTCTACTTGCAGCAATGACTTTTCTACCCACAGCAACGACTTTTCTACCCAGAGCAACAACTTTTCTACCCAGAGCAACGACTTTTCTACCCAGAGCAATGACTTTTCTACTTGTAGCAATGTCTTCTCTACCCAAAACAACTTTTCTACCCAGAGCAACGACTTTTCTACCCAGAGCAATGACTTTTCTACCCAGAGCAACAACTTTTCTACCCACAGCAACGACTTTTCTACTTGCAGCAATTACTTTTCTACCCACAGCAACGACTTTTCTACCCAGAGCAACAACTTTTCTACCCAGAGCAACGACTTTTCTACCCAGAGCAATGACTTTTCTACTTGTAGCAATGTCTTCTCTACCCAAAACAACTTTTCTACCCAGAGCAACGACTTTTCTACCCAGAGCAATGACTTTTCTACCCAGAGCAACGACTTTTCTACATGCAGCAATGCCTTTCCTACCCGGAGCAACAACTTTTCCACCCGCAGCAATGACTTTTCTACACAGAGCAATGACTTTTCTGCATGCAGCAACGACTACCTGTGGTGACTCAGTTTCAGGGCTTCACCTGAACGTGTGTGTGTGTGAGTGTGTGTGTGTGTGTGTGTGTGTGTGTGGGTGTGTGTGTGTGTATGTGTGTGTGTGTGTTTGCGTGTGTGTGTGTGGGGGTGTGTGTGTGTATGTGTGTGTGTACCTGTTCCACATTTCCTTGGCGATATGTGAGTATCCTGGTGACGTTCTTGAACTCTGCATAGCGACTGACATTTGATTTGATGAGCAGATCGACCAATGGGCCGCGAGAATACATCAGCTGGAGGAGAAGACAAGGGAAGGACAAAGGAGACAAGGGAAGAAGGAAGGAAAAAGGAGACAAGGGAAGAAGGAAGGAAAAAGGAGATTTGCTGAATGAAAGGTCCAGGAAACTTTTCACCAGTAAAACAGAACCGAGCGATATGATTGGCCGACTGCCGCTCTGTACAGTGTTAAAAATCTCATGACAACACCTTGTTGTTCACCTTGTTACCTAGCAACACATTAAAATCACTAGATTCCCTAACGCTGATGTGTGATAAAACGTTTTCTCTCTTCTATTATACTAGATTACATTATTCTGTTGTGTTCTATTCTGTTGTTGTATTTTATTTTGTTGGAATATTTTTTGACCTTTGAAAAGAAGCTGGACCTGCAGCCTTCCCTCATTATATTCTATTTAATTTATACAACAGAGATTTTTAATCTTTGAGGTAGACATTGAATCACCATCCTCCCTTCATTATATTATATTATATTATATTATATATTATATTATATTATATTATATTATATTACCTTTGACACCAGGTCGATGTTGAACCTCCGTCCTTCCTTCAGCAGCTGAGCGTAGCTGATCTTCTTCCTGGTTGGCTCTGATTGGCTGTGATCAGTAGAGGGGCGTGGCTGACTGGCCTCTGGCTCCTCCCCCTCTGTCTGGATGGCCGGTGTGATTGGACGGCACAAATTATAAAAAAACATATGCATTCCTTAATTTATTCATGCACTGTCCGTCCTTCCATGCTGTCGACTGATTAGTTTCTTTGCTCTGCAGCAGCATGTGAAGCATCCTCTACCTGATCTCCCTCCTGCCCATCTGACCCTTCCTCCTGGTTCTGGTTCTCCTCCTGGTTCTGGTTCTCCTCCTGGTTCTGGTTCTCCTCCTGGTTCTTCAGCTCTGCCATGAACAGCAGGCAGTTGAAACATGTTGAAACGTGGACCGGACCACAGAGTGTGAATATAATGAAGCTCCAGGCTGGGGCCGATATTCCATAACATCGAATATCGTGATATTTTCTGCGGTATCGAATATTGCATAGTATATTAGTAGTATATGTTTCTATAATATAATATATTTAAAAAAATCTACAATAATAATAATCTGAAATAAAATGAAATATTAATATATTATTGTCATTATTCCTGTCATCATATTCCAGCTGCAGTCAAACCTGTGGTTTCTGACTCTGTTGTTTCCGTGACGACGTCCTCATCACCTCCTGCTTCTTCTTCTTCTGTGGTGTTTGGAGCAGCAGGACTCTTGACATCTTCCACCTCCTCGTCTTTCTCACTGAAGACAGAAATAAATAACAACATTAGAAAAATTCATGCTCAGAACCTGCCCAGAATTTGCTGAGGATTATTGATAACTCATCAATTCTGGGGGGGGGGGGGCAGTCCACTCATGTTCACTTTATAAAAAGGCTTTTATTTTGAAAGGATAGAGTTTGACTGAGCCCAGCCACAACAGCTGTCTGTCTGTCTGCCTGTCTGTCTGTCTGTCTGTCTGTCTGTCTGTCTGTCTGTCTGCCTGTCTCTCTGCCTGTCTGTCTCTCTGCCTGTCAGTCTCTGTCTCTCTGTCTGTCTGTCTGCCAGTCTGTCTCTCTGTCTGTCTCTCTGCCTGTCTGTCTCTCTGCCTGCCTGCCTGTCTGTCTGCCTGTCTCTCTCTCTGCCTGTCTCTCTGTACCTGGTGTAGCAGTAGACCTGCAGGTTGCTGATGGGGGCGGAGTCTGAGTTTGACAGGTAGATCAGCTCCTCTCCTTCCTCCAACAGACTGGACCAATCAGGGAGCTCCTCTGGCTGAGACCCCGCCTACCAACACACACACACACACACACACACACACACACACACACACACACACACACAAAATACATTTGAATGAAAGTCGGATGTTTGTTTATCATTTGTCTTCTGCGTTTGATTTGAGAAGCAGCAGAGCTCAG
>NW_027282477.1:0-7500 GCF_046629955.1 Centroberyx affinis | reverse complement strand
GAGACGGAGACGGAGACAGGAGACAGGAGACGGAGACAGGAGACAGGAGACGGAGACAGGAGACAGGAGACAGGAGACGGACACAGGAGACAGGAGACAGGAGACAGGAGACGGACACGGACACGGAGACGGGAGACAGGGACAGGAGACGGAGACGGAGACAGGAGACGGAGACGGGAGACGGGAGACAGGAGACAGGAGACGGAGACGGAGATGGAGACAGGAGACGGAGACAGGGACAGGAGACGGAGACAGGAGACGGAGACAGGAGACGGGAGACGGGAGACGGGAGACAGGAGACAGGGACAGGAGACGGAGACGGAGACAGGAGACGGAGACAGGAGACGGAGACAGGGACAGGAGACGGGAGACGGGAGACAGGGACAGGAGACAGGAGACGGAGACAGGAGACGGAGACGGAGACGGAGACAGGGACAGGAGACAGGAGACGGAGACTGGAGACAGGGACAGGAGACAGGAGACGGAGACGGACACAGGAGACAGGAGACAGGAGACAGGAGACAGGAGACGGACACAGGAGACAGGAGACAGGAGACAGGAGACGGACACGGAGACGGGAGACGGAGACAGGAGACAGGAGACAGGAGACGGACACAGGAGACAGGAGACAGGAGACAGGAGACGGACACGGAGACGGGAGACGGAGACAGGAGACGGAGACAGGGACAGGAGACGGGAGACGGGAGACAGGGACAGGAGACAGGAGACGGAGACAGGAGACGGAGACGGAGACAGGGACAGGAGACAGGAGACGGAGACTGGAGACAGGGACAGGAGACAGGAGACGGAGACAGGAGACGGAGACAGGAGACGGAGACAGGGACAGGAGACGGGAGACGGGAGACAGGGACAGGAGACAGGAGACGGAGACAGGAGACGGAGACGGAGACAGGGACAGGAGACAGGAGACGGAGACTGGAGACAGGGACAGGAGACAGGAGACGGAGACAGGAGACGGAGACGGAGACGGAGACGGAGACATGGACAGGAGACGGAGACTGGAGACAGGGACAGGAGACAGGAGACGGAGACAGGAGACGGAGACGGAGACAGGGACAGGAGACAGGAGACGGAGACTGGAGACAGGGACAGGAGACAGGAGACAGGAGACGGAGAACGGAGACAGGGACAGGAGACAGGAGACAGGACACAGAGACGGGAGACAGGAGACAGGGACAGGAGACGGACAAGGGAGACAGGGACAGGAGACGGAGACAGGAGACGGAGACGGAGACAGGGACAGGAGACGGAGACTGGAGACAGGGACAGGAGACAGGAGACGGAGACAGGAGACGGAGACGGAGACGGAGACAGGGACAGGAGACAGGAGACAGGAGACGGAGAACGGAGACAGGGACAGGAGACAGGAGACAGGACACAGAGACGGGAGACAGGAGACAGGGACAGGAGACAGGAGACGGACAAGGGAGACAGGGACAGGAGACGGAGACAGGAGACGGAGACAAGGACAGGAGACGGGAGACGGGAAACGGAGACGGGAGACAGGGACAGGAGACAGGAGACGAAGACAGGAGACAGGAGACAGGGACAGGAGACAGTCAGTCAGTCAGGCAGACAGACAGTCAGTCAGTCAGTCAGTCAGTCAGACAGACAGACAGTCAGCTACTTTCACTCCTCTGGGCTGGTCCCATGGACCCAGCACGACGTTCTTATTAATGTTATGAACGTTCTCATTGACGTTACGAACGTTCTCATTGACGTTATGAATGTTCTTTTTAACGTTATGAACGTTCTCATTGACGTTACGAACGTTCTCATTGACGTTAAGAACGTTCTCATTGACGTTAAGAACGTTCTCTTTGACGTTACGAACGTTCTCTTTGACGTTACGAACGTTCTCTTTAACGTTAAGAACGTTCTCATTGACGTTACGAACGTTCTCATTGACGTTACGAACGTTCTCATTGACGTTACGAACGTTCTCATTGACGTTACGAACGTTCTCATTGACGTTAAGAACGTTCTCATTGACGTTACGAACGTTCTCATTGACGTTAAGAACGTTCTCATTGACGTTAAGAACGTTCTCATTGACGTTACGAACGTTCTCATTGACGTTAAGAACGTTCTCATTGACGTTACGAACGTTCTCTTTAACGTTACGAACGTTCTCTTTAACGTTAAGAACGTTCTCATTGACGTTACGAACGTTCTCATTGACGTTACGAACGTTCTCATTGACGTTACGAACGTTCTCATTGACGTTAAGAACGTTCTCATTGACGTTACGAACGTTCTCATTGACGTTAAGAACGTTCTCATTGACGTTAAGAACGTTCTCATTGACGTTACGAACGTTCTCTTTAACGTTAAGAACGTTCTCTTTAACGTTAAGAACGTTCTCATTAGCGTGCCGGTGAGTCGGCCCTCTGAAGCAGACAGCAGCTCAGTCTGACCGCCTCATCACTCATCAATACATAATGTATGAAACAGATCCAATATTAAACATTATGCATATAACTTTATTAACAGGATGAAAACAAGACAGGAGGAGGGAACATGAATAATTCACAACTACAGGAAGTGAAACATCTGGCTCCACAGAGGAGAGAGATTCAAACCCACAACCTGACAACCTGTCCAGAGAGACCTGTCTGTCCAAACCCTCTCTCTCTCTCTGTCTCTCCCTCTCTATCTGTCTGTCTGTCTCTCTCTCTCTCTCTCTCTCTGTCTCTCTCTCTCTCTCTGTCTGTCTGTCTTTCTCTCTCTCTCTCTGTGTGTGTGTGTCTCTCTCTTTCTCTCGCTCTCTGTCTGTCTGTCTGTCTCTCTCTCTCTCTCTCTCTCTCTGTTTCTCTCTCTGTGTGTGTGTCTCTCTCTCTCTCTCTCTCTGGGCGGGTCTGGATTGTCTCACAGACAGTAGCAGGTAGTTTATGACTTCATAATCGCCTCGTTAGTCACACTAACACACTAATTAAGACCTGGACTCACTAATACAAACTGTTCACTAATACACAGATAGATAGATAGATAGATAGATAGATAGATAGATAGATAGATAGATAGATAGATGTTAATGATATTCAGGTATTTTCCTGCTGACATTTAATCTGCTGTTCTTCTCTAAAGGTTAACGCTTTTAATTTGACACCGCGCTTTTAATTTGAAGCTCAGCTGATGTATGAGGCTGAAACCTCTCATCTCCAGCATGACTGTAATTATTTCCCACTGTACTCTAATAAACTGTGGGAGGTTCAACCAGCTGATCGTCTCCGCTCAGCCAATCAGAAGCCTTCCTGTGGAGACAGGTGGACTCTCAGGACTCGTTTGAGAAGACTTCCTGCTCCCTGGAAAACAGACCAGAGCAGCCGAGTGCAGTCAGGCGAGGAGTCGACAAGCCGAACACTTCGGACTGCACACTCACTGCTCTTCTTCTTCTTCTTCTTCTTCTTCTTCTTCTTCTTCTTCTTCAGTTTTGTTTAACGGTGGTTGATAAACAGTTTAAAAGATGCATTACCGCCCCCCCACTCCCTAATAAAATAACATACAGACGGCTCATGGAGACATCTTGGAACAGATATAAAAACTGAAGTCTCTTCATGTCACTGGGTGTGTGATACAGCTGTGATGAACCAATCACAGCTCAGCTCGAGGCGTTTCCCATGATCCTCGGAGCCGTGCGGTGGGAGAGGCCGGTCAGATCCCCGCGGCTCGGCGGAGCGAGTCGGACAACTTTTCTACCCATCATGCACTCTTCTGTGCTGTGGAACTCCAAAAACACAAAGCTAAATCAGTTTAACTAATTTCACTATCGTTAAATCTGCAGTTAACCCTACAGGACACTGAGCTGAGTGTGGCTGTCAGGTCAGAACAGCAGACTGCATGTAGATCAGATCTGTAAACTGTGAACTGATTGTGAAACGTTTACAAATCCGTTCGCACAGATTTACACGTCCAGTTTTTTTCTTCCATGTGACCCAGAGGATCCGGACTCTGAGGTTATATTAGCTTCCATGCTGATGACAGAATTTCAACGGAAGAAATTCTGCAGTTTTCTGCTTCCTGTCCTTCAGCTCCGCCCACCATGATGACATCACAAAACACCCCAACAGAAAACTAGCAGGGGATTATTAGTTTTAGGTTGTAATCAATAATCAGCAATCAATAATCAGTAATCTTTACAACTCACAACCCCAACCTTTAATGGAATTACAGGTCTAATCAAAGGAATTATTCAATATTAAATATGATACAGACAGCAAAACTGAACTGACAGAAGAAGCTAAATCGAGTTTTAATATTTTTAGTTTAGTTGAAGTGACTTTGATTCTTTAACTTTAAACAATCTGAAAATTCAATTCAGAGGTTTTCAAATATGATTTTGATTTGATCTGTCTGTCTCTCTGTCTGTCTCTGTCTGTCTGCCTGTCTCTCTGTCTGTCTGCCTGTCTCTCTGTCTCTCTGTCTGTCTGTCTGTCTGTCTGTCTCTCTGTCTCTCTGCCTGTCTGTCTGCCTGTCTCTCTGTCTCTCTGTCTGTCTGTCTGTCTGTCTCTCTGTCTCTCTGCCTGTCTGTCTGCCTGTCTCTCTGTCTCTCTGCCTGTCTGTCTGCCTGTCTCTCTGCCTGTCTGTCTTTAATGATTAATTATCATTTTAACATGTTTGTTTTATGGTTTAACTGATGAAACTTCATTCAGACAAATTCTGTTTCCGTTCTTTTCAGCTGTCAATCAATCATCTGTCAAAACTAGTCCCCCCCCCCTCGCTCCAGAAGCCCCGCCCTCGGACACGCCCCCCATGCCAATAGGAGGCTCGTGCGTGCGCTGCCCCTTCTCCTGATTGGCTGAAGCCGGCTGTCAGTCAAAACTCAGAGGGTGGAGGGAGACTGGAGCACGAGGGAGAGAGAGAGAGAGAGATGTAGAGCGGTAGAGAGACCTAGAGGGACAGACGGATGGAGGCAGAGAGAGAGAGAGACCAGCAGAGAGAGAGAGAGAGCGCGGTAGAGAGACAGACGGATAGAGGCAGAGAGAGAGAGAGCGGAGTCTCGGCAGACGGACGGAGAGCTGAGAGAGGCGGAGCGGCACGAGCGACCAAACAAAACAAAACAAAACAAAACAAAGAAGAAAAGAGAGGAGAAGAAAGGAGAAGAAAGGAGAAGAAGAGAAAGTGCAGTGAGTTCCCTCTCTCCTCTCCTGCAGCATGGCGGGCTCCTCCAACCCTCTGTCCCGGACCTCCACCCCCCCCACCGACCCTCTGTTCCACTCCGACCCGCCTTACAGCGCTCCCAACCCGGCCGGCTCCCCGCGTCTCCCCGCCGCCGCTCGTCTCGGAGCTTTCCTGGGCGGCGGGAGCGGCGCGAGCGGCGGGAGCGGCAGGATCTCGGTCAACGCGAACGGGACGAGCGGCGGGCCGGGCGGCGGGCCGGGCGGCGCTCCGCACACCGACTGTAAGATGGTGGAGCTGCACGGCGTCAAGGTGGCGTCGTTCACGGTGAACGGCGCCGAGCTGATCTGCCTGCCGCAGGTGTTCGAGCTGTTCCTGAAGCACCTGGTGGGCGGCCTGCACACCGTCTACACCAAGCTGAAGCGCCTGGACATCTGCCCGGTGGTCTGCACCGTGGAGCAGGTGCGCGTGCTGCGCGGGCTCGGGGCCATCCAGCCCGGGGTCAACCGCTGCAAACTCATCACGAGGACGGACTTCGAGGCGCTGTACCGGGACTGCACTAACGCCAGGTACTGATAGAAAAGTATTAAATATTATTAAATATTATGAAATATTATTATCACGCTGTACGGGGACTGCACTAACGCCAGGTAATGATATAAAAGTATTACATATTTTTAAATATTATGAAATATTATTATCACGCTGTACCAGAACTGTAATAATTCCAAGTAATCATATAAAATATATAATATAATTAAATTGCCTAATATAAGATTATAAACATTATTATCAACTGACTTCGAGCTGCTTTGTAAGAACTGATCTTAGAATATTTATTAAATATTATTAATATTATTATCAGGAGGACAGACTGAAGCGCTGCAGGACTGTATTAATGACAGGTATTTAATATGAAATATATCTAAAATATTATTAAATATGATCAGCAGGACCGAGTCTGAAGTAGATGTCACGATAATACATATATGAAATATTATTATTACTAATTAATAAGAGGGAGGTTGAGGTGTGTAGGGACTGAAATACAGAACATACTGTTTATTAAATATTATTTATTTCCATCAGCAGGACGCTGACGCCAGGCAGGATCATATAGGCGAATACTGTGTATATAGAATGTTATTAAATATTGTTAAATATTATTATCACCAGTCTGACTCACTGTATAAGAACTGTACATATATAATATATAATATATAATATATGAAATATGAATACTCATTAACTGAAGGGAGCTCGAGGTCTGGAAGAATAAAAACAATAAAACAGATCAGATAGAATCATTAACGATCATCAGACAGACTTTATCATTTCTTAATAATATTAATAAGCAGGAGGGACAGACTGTGACGTCAGTACAGATATGAAATCCATACATATGATCATCTATACAGACTGAACTGACGCAATATTCCTGTGTTCCTGTACTCATAATAATTAATGAATAATAATTCCCGCACCTGCTGCTGAGTTTCCCCAAGCGGATCAATAAAGTCTCATCTAATCATATCTGATATACAAATATATATGTTTAAGTATTATTACTGACCTGCGGGGACTTCAAAGTGTTGTAATATATAATATATGTTATTACATATTATATATATCATATAATATATCATATCAATATATTATTAGATATCATATCATATATTAAAATTGTGGCTCTATAGCGGCTGTTTGTTTCTACCACACACACACACACACACACACACACACACACACACACACACACACACACACACACACACACACACACACACATACACACACACACACACACACACATACACACATAAATACATACAATAAATATTATGAGGCATCAGAATCTTTATATGGACAAGAAACATTTATATAATATAATAATTATTATTATTAATAACCAGGCGGGGTCACTACAGAGACTCTACCAGCTGCAGGTAGGAAACACTGAACAGAAATATGAAAATATGAAAATCAGAAAGCAGCAGTGAAGTTAAAATATTTCATTAATTTTCCATAAAAGATTCTTTCTGTCTCCTGTTCATTTCTCTCTGATGATTTTCCATCTGAACTGAAACTCAAATCAAATCTGGGTTGATGTTTTTGTTCAGTTTATATATGAAATATGTGAAATATTATTATTATTATTATTATTATTATTACTATTGATAAGAAAGACTGGAATCTGTTATGAGAATTCATAAATATATTCTCTCTTTCTTTCTTTCTTTCTTTCTTTCTTTCTCTCTGTCTTTGTATGCTGAGTTACGGTACGGCTCCATGCAGGAATTTAATAATAATAATAATAATAATAATAATGATAATAATAATAATAATAATAATAATGATAAT
>NW_027282476.1:0-109099 GCF_046629955.1 Centroberyx affinis | reverse complement strand
CCAGCAAGGGTTTGGTGTCAAACCATGTTTGATACTATTTGAATTATTGACTACAACCAGCACTGCTCCCAGGCCCAGATTCACTAAAGGTTTGCGCAGGGAGAGTTGATCACACTCGTCTGGCTTGCGATGCTACTAACCATGCATAAGGAGTGGAAAGTGTGGCTAGTAGCACTGATTATAAAAGAAAGCCACTTTGTGCCTGCTCTGGTCATAGCTGTGTAAATTATATGTAAATCTCATTATTTTGCCCACATAATATTTGAGGAATTGAGATACCAACTCAGCCCAAATTATTGTAGAGCAGTGGTTCTCAACGTGTGGACCACCAGGGGTCCTTGAGGGAGTTCCAGTGGGTCCCCAGGAAATGTATGAATTGTTAAACTCATTTACAAGAGTGTAGAACAAATATAGACTATTTTGATCATAGCTTTAACTGTTATCTCTTTACCTACAATACAGATTGTCATGGGATTCTGGACCAAATCATATCTAACAATAAAAATCTTCTCAGATTTGGGTCAGAGAGACAAAATCTCATCAACTGGGGGTCCGTGGCCCTAATGTGGACTAAGTTAGGGGTCCTTGATAGGGAAAAGGTTGAGAATCACTGTTGTAGAGCATATAAGATCCTTCGAAAGGCACAAAGAGTTTGTCCGTTCAGTATGGCTGCTGTCATCTCTGCAGGAAGCAGGCAGCAAGTCACAGTTTTCTGTCCCAGAATCTCAGATCAGATGAGGGAACGCTCTAATTATAAAGGGGCTTTAGGGCGCGAGGGTGCTCGGTTAGTGTTACAGCTGAAGCAATTTGTGCTTGCCACTGGTGATGAAGGGGGACATTTGCTTGCTTGCGCTCTTTTTGAGGGCTTAATTGTGCCATAACTTCATCTGCATAAATTTCTTAGTCGATACGAAGAAAACTTAAAAGTATTGCTTCGCCGTCATTGCCTCTCTCGCCGTTCATGTTAGCGGTGAGAGCGAGAGCAAGAGCAAGTTTACATAACCATGTGTCAAAGGTATTATTACAGGCACTTCATCATCTGTGAACCCATGCCATATCCCCCCCCCCCCCCCCCCCCCCCAGAGATTTATTTGTTGCCATGGAGACAAGCTGGGGATGGTATTCAATATGGATGAAGGCTTGTCAGGGTTCAGCGTCTATGGGTTGGGTCGGTCGGTTGGCGATCGGTTGTGGGAATTTCATGGGTGATTTGATTTTTGCTTATTGACAAATTGCACCTATCTTGCATCTACTGCACACGTATATACACATACTCTAGCCCCCCCCCCCTCCCCCTTCACGCACACGCACACACACAAAGATATTGTACACAGTTTTCATGTGGTTGCATGCCAACTATGGTTGAACTACACATTTTTTTTAACCCCAATCAGAGTTAAAGAAGTTCCTGGTGGATTGGGAGCTCTCTCTCTTTCTCTCTCTCACACACACACACACACACACACACACTAAAAAAACCCCCACCCATGTCAAGATGAGATCACAGAGCAGCCACTGTATAAAAGCAGTTTTGCCATTCCGCTCAGGCAGACGTTTTCAAGATATGTCACGTTTTGTTTTAAGCTAATTCTGGGAGAGAAGCAGCTACGGTGTCAGACACTGTGCGGCAACAAAGGCACATTGTAACAGAGTCAATTGGAGTGGGAACTTAATGTCATCCCGCTGTCTAACTACAGAGATAAACAAGTCAAATCCAGGAGCAGGAACTATCTCTCTTATTTCCATTCTGCTGGCATGACACAGTGATTGCGCACACTGCCAAAGCACAAGGTGACAAAATGAAAATCTGCTCCAGAACAATAGCAATTAAATAAGAACAGATTATATCTACAGTGTTAATCTATATTCAGTACTGTTGCCACACTCCCCCTTCATGTGTGACAATAATCTTGTTGTAAAAGTTTTGCATTACACTTTAAGTGACTCTAGTAAGTAAATAGGGAACTTTCTGATGAGTCTTTCTCTTTGTCTATAAGGCAATTCACTTGGTTTTATTGGCATGGAGCCTGTGTCGGCCAAGCAATAAAGTAGCAATGGAGGTAATATTCGAAACATTAACAGATGGCTAGTAGCAGTTAAACAAAAATCAATAATTATCAGCTGTAGCACGAGAAATACGCATTCAATAGCAGTTCAAATCAATTCGGCTGTTCCATTCAATTAATCATAATGACCTCCCTGTGTAGATATGTTGGATTGGGGATATATATATATAATGGATATATGCATATAGACACAGAGTCTATTCTCTCTCTCTTTCCTCATTTCACTATCTCTCTCTCACCCTCCCTCTCTCTCTCTCTCTCTCTCTCGGTGCATCCCAGTCTCCTGGCTGCTCGTCTCTAATGAGATCAGTGGAGCCTCCTTTGTTTCTATGGCGACGCCTCCAGTCGTCTCCGCTGTGGCTTCCCCTCCCTAAGCATCCCTCCCTCCCTCTCTCTCTCTCTCCATCTCTTTCTTTCTCTCTCCCTGTTCTCTCTCGGCCTTATTGTCTGCCTTCCTCGCCATCTATCAGAATCAGAGCGGCTTTACCAAGAAGTCTACTTGCGTTGCCAAAACACTTGTGGATATGTATAAGGATTAATGAGGGATGTAGTGGTAAATAAAAAAGGAGGGTAAACTATGACCTGATTGACATAAGAACAAACAACCACCGATATGAACAAACATCAAGTAGCCTATATTTTAAAAGCAATAAAATGCGACTTTTTTCCCTTTAAGGGGCAATAAGAACGGGTTTTACTGCCCTCCATAGGACAAAATGACCATAATGTATGTGTGGGGGTTGATAGGGTTGTTGATCAATACCAATGACTCAACCATTACTTGGCCAGGTGCTGCGACTTCTGGCTTCATCATTCACCCCCACCCCCCAATTTTGCCAGTGTGATCAATAAAGGTCATAGAATACCTTATGCCCCTTTAACAGACGTTATCCTCATATAACTTCCATCAGTTTGATACCACTTAACTATGATGCCTACATCGAATTTATGCTATAAAGATTTATATTGCAAGGTGCTAAACTCTCACTACATCCCTGGAATTAATATAAAATGCACGCAAATAGAAGAAAGTCCACCGTGCTTAGGCTATATTTACCAGCAGAGGCAAATGAATCAAAATGGACAATCACACCAAAACAAGTCTAGCAGCTGAATGGGTAGTGGGGGGGAGGGGGGGGGGGGGGGCTGGAGTCCCACTGGGGGCCGCCCGTGATGCAAGCACTCAACGGCGCTGTGAGATGCTCTGGAAAACAGCCTCCAACGAAATGGCACAAGTTATGTAATGGTATCATACCTGACAGGGATTACAGTGTGGGTTTTTTTTCAGCGGTGGTTTCTGTTAGACTGGGAAATCGGGATGGGGGGGGGGGGGGGGGCGATACGCTTATCTCACGATACGCGATACGCGATACGCGATTCAATACAACAATCACAACAACAATGTAAACAATGTGACATGAATACACAAAATCTCTCAGTTTCTCTTTCTCTTTCCCCCCCCTATTCTTTTCGTGTCTCCCCGTCTGCCCTTCTAGCCATCTATCTCTCAGCGCCCTAATCTAGTTTCCCCCCCCCCCCCTCTCGCTCTCCTTTTCACGCCTCTCCCTCTCTCTCTCTCTTTTCCTGCCTCTCTCTCTCTCTTTCTCTCTCTCCTAACCTTTCTTTCTCTTGCCTCTCTTCCTCTCTCTACCAATCTCACACCGCAAATGCTGGAAGAAAAAGAGAAGCGCTGTCAGAGCAGAGCAACAAAGGCAGCGTTAATCTGATTTGTCACCTGATCTGAACCCGAAACCCCCCACCCCCCTTTCCTCCCCCCCCGATGCCGCCCCGGGACGATGTTTTCCCGGCCCCCGAGCCAAGTCCGAGAACGGTGCCGCCATGAATATTCAGCTGAATATTAAATTTCGGGGTCAGTCTGATCTGAAGCTGCAGCATGGATGGCGTTTCAGCTCTGCAGAAAATCACAACACCGCGTCAGGCTGCAGTGGGGGGGGGGGGGGGTTTCGGTCGCATGGGGGCCTCGGGGGGGGGCCCTATCCGTCGTGGAGTTTGTGCCCCGGCAGCGAAATAACGGCAGCGTTCCGATGTTCCGAAAATATTGAAAATGACTGAGATATTACGACTTCATATTAAGAGTTCTATTCCTCAATAAATCATTACCTCAAGTTCAGCATTGAATATTGCTAAAACCTAGGGGGGAAAAGAACTTCAGTTACCTACTATCCTTTAAAATACATCATGTGTTTTCACTTGCACAATGAATTAGTGCAGTGATTCTCAACCTTTTTAATATCAGGGACCCATAATTTAGTCCACATTGGGGCCACGGACCCCCATGTAATGACATTTTGTGTCTCAGACCCAAATCTGAGAATTTGTCCAGAATTCCATGACTGTCTGTATTGTAGGTAGAGAGAAAACAGAGAAACTATGATCAAAACTCATTCTTCTACATTCTCTAATTGTGTTAACTTCTTGTAAATGAAATAATGGTGAAGTTTAACAATTCATCAATTTGCTGGGGACCCCCTGGAACTCCCTCAAGGACCCCTGGTCGTCCCCGGACCCCACGTTGAGAACCACTGAATTAGTGGATTAAAAACAAATGATGCTCTGTTAAAAATGTGCAATAGTTATATTTAATAATAAGGGGAAAAAAATGACAAAAAGTAAAACTGAGTATTATAATACAATGACAATACAATATGAATTTATGCAATTACCCACTCATTTTAAGTTGTTTGCAACAGTAATGGCAAAAACCAAACATTAAGTTGTTAATACTCTGTTTACAAAGTAAGCAACACTTTCCACACATTTTTCAAACTCTATAGTCAATCCTAAACTTCCAGCCTGAAGAAGTAATGAGAACAAAAGGGAAACCATCAATTCACATTTGGGTTCAGCTGATATGGGATTTTAAAAACAGTCAGCCAGGTTAAGGTCTTCCCATAGACGACCAGTGTAGTATTGATCAATTCTACAATAAATATGTAATCAAGCAAACAGTGGATGGCACTGACTGGCTTTAATAAAAGGCCAATCTTGGCAAACTGATATACTGGCAAACATATTTAAGTTGTTTTCTTCCTACGGATTCTTTGCCTGACTCCAGTCCCATTTCCATATGTGGGTATAGACGTCTGTTTATTTATGACAGTTTGCCATACGTTATTTGTTTGCATAATAGTGACGAATCTGCTGTGTGTGTCAGAGTTTGTCTGGTGGAAAATCCTGTTACCATGGAGACAGGAGTGACCTGTTATGATGTGACACTCAAGTCATAAACTTCTATCATCCAGACAGCTGCTTATTCAGCACGATTTGGAAAGAAAATAGTGGAAAACAACTGTGTACAGCAGTATTCTTAACAAAGTTATCAAGTGCTGTTAAATAAAAGGAAACATTGACATATACTGGATATGACTCTGTTAATATTGTCATATTATTCCTCCATACCAGACTCAACACACATCTTTGGCGGTTTACTCAAAATAGAACAGTAAACACAGTAGTATAAATCATCATTACTGATGAGTCAGTGTAATGCGCATCTGAGAGTGAGGAATAGCAACTTATTATTCACTGTCAAATTTTTCAGAAACATTTGATCTTATTCATATACAGTTGAGATAATTAATTCATATGATCCATGGCATGAACTCAAGCACACCTTAACAGAATATTTATGTATTTGTGTGGGTGAAAGAAATACCTAGAGGAAGATGGAGTGTGCTGAGGAGTCATACAGATATTTAGAGTTATTTGTTGCCAGCCAATTGAAACTACTGTATTCCTTTGTATATATATTGAACATCATCATAAACATTATTGTATGCATTTATCTTCATTGAATTTATTATACAAAGGCAGTCATAAATCAGGGAGCAAACCATGAAATCAATTAAAATACGCCTATAATGAAGAGAGCTTATGATAAATAAGGAAATGGGGATAGAAACATGTTTTTTTTCTCCAACGTGAAACCACATCAAGGGTATGGTGGTAGAAATCCTTAATTTCATGCCATCTTAAATGCCTTGTCTTATATCCATCGTGCTGATCTGGGTCATTGCTTTCAATACCTATTCTCTAAGTGTCGGAACAGCATTAAAGAAGTGTCAAAATGGAATCAAGATAATGTCAAAATAACATCAAGATGGCATCAAAATAGTGTCCAAATAATGCCCAAATAGCATCAAAATAGTGTCCAAATAGTATCCAAGTCGTGCTGAAATAGCATTGGTCGTGCATTAGCCAAAATCACGTCAAAATAGCATCAAAATAATGCCAAAATAGAGCAAATATAGCTCAAAAATAGCATCAAAGAAGTGTTACAAGCACAGATCCTGTACAGACCGATGGCGCGTGTGTTCAGTTCAAATTAGTTTTCACACCGGGAGACTTTTGGTTTGAGTACAATGCTATTTGTCTGCTGGTCTGGGTTAGGGTTAGGGTTAGGCTCATTAGAGATCGATTTAGATTTCTATATATTGACCAACTTTTGATTTTGTGGCGATGTAAGGGAAACACTGCGTCTCACAGTTAAAGCTGCCCTCTAGAGGCCATCTCATGAAACATCCACTGACCGACTGACCTGAATTTGCCTTGTGATGCCCTCGGCTGCGCTGTGGGAAACTCATGTCAGAATAGAATATCAATTAGTGTCAAAATAATCTCTAAATAGTGTTAAAATCATATGTATACCATACCTTTTTCCACAACTTTTTTGCCCAATTTTTTTTTTAAATACCTTGAACTTACCAGATTCTCGTTGCATGCGTTTCCTGACTCCATACCAGAGCTGTATAGGAACCCCGGAGAAGGCTTGCCGCCCCTGCTGGGAGTCTTGCTACTGTAAAGTCGTGAATAAAACAGGGGCAGCTCCTTGCTTGGCTGCACTCATCCTTCACCTCACACCGGGCTGATTTCACGCCACGGGACGCTCACTCAGGTGCAGCTGGGATGCTCCGGCAGTGTGTTACCAATGCAGTTTGAACACGTGCTGAGAAAAGGCCCATCGGTGTGTTTAGGTTTAGAATAGACAGGTCATGTGAGCTGTGTGTGTGTGTGTGCTCTTGTACTTCTAGGGTAAGGTTTAAGGATAAAGTTAGTTTAGGGTTAAAGTAATAGTCTGTTATTGTTTGCTATGTCTGATTAATATAACGCAATAGTGTTTCAACCTATATCCAGTTCATGAAAGCTTTTCCACTCTCTGTTCTAAACAGCCGGTGTCTGGTAGCTCTTTACTGCGAAAAATCCTCTGGCGCACAGGAAGTGATGCGTTTTATATTTCCGGTTTGTTTGGAATAAACAGAAGAAGAAGAACTGGGTAGTTAGCATGAGCAGCGATAGCCACCATGGCTGAACAGACAAAGAAAAGAGAAACTCAAACTGCATCAACAGAAAATCCAAGCTCCGCCCCCCCTACTGTTTGACTGACAGGTGATCTGTCTGACCTACACCTTGCTGTGTGTAATAGGCGTGGCATTGTAGTTGTCTAACACACTCTTTCAGTGCTTGACATTGACTTTATATCTTTGTTGTTTTTTTCATCGATGACAAACATCAGGTTTGAACACCAGCTTGCATCACGGCGCCCCCTGAACGAATCTAAATGTGTGTGTGTGTGTGTGTGTGTGTCGAGCTCTACCTCTCCTCTCGACATAATTGGCTGTTTTCCACTTCACCTGCCGCAGCCCGCCGCTAATGGAGCTCCCCAGGTCGGGGCTCGTGGACGGGATGACGCCGGCTAAGTGTGTGATGTGATGTTCTATTCTGGAGTCATCATCTGATTCAGCTTGCCTATATTACCGCCTGCCTGCCTGCCTGCCTCGCTAGGGGTAGACGGGGTAGCGAGGTGTGTGTGTGTGTGTGTGTGTATGCATGTAATTACCGAGTCAGTGAACCTCCGCTGGAATGCAAATACTTGGACTTGTAATTCGTGTTGAGTGAGCTGTTGGACAAACTGTTGCAAATGAAATCTACAACGGGGGCACCGTGTCGAGCGCTATTGTGTGTATCAAAGCGTTGCGGCGAGGTAGAGGGGCCTTCAGGGGACTGTGAAGGACTGCACTCGTTCACTAGAGGTGCCGTAACAGGCGGCGGTGGTGATGGAGTGGCTCGGCGTCCCGGGACAAAGCTCCCCGCCCCGATTGCCGCCGATAAAGCTTATCACTTCTCATCGAGCGGCTTCACATCTCATATGAGAAAGTGGAAATTGATGATATTTCGATATTTCCCCACCGCCACAATATTGAACATTTAAGATAAGAATTTCTCATTGGGAGCACACACAGCTGCTTATAAAGATCGGCGTTTGAAATAGTGAATATGCGACAGAGACAATCTGGAATTCATTGGGTCGTCCGACTTTTAGCGAGCTTTACAGCGTTTTTTTTTTTTTTACTGCGAATGCTTCCAAACAGGATAAATGTCAAAGTTTGTAGGGCATCAGAATGTCTTGTAAAACTCACTGTCATACTGTCAGGCACAGCTACACACACACACACACACACATAAAAGAGCTGAAATGAAACCTACACCCTGTCAACCCCCTTGTAGCAAAAGCTGAGATGATAAAATCCACTGGCAAAGAGCTAATAAATCTCTATATGTAGTAAACAAAGCCATTGTAGGGGCGACAGCATTTATGGATTGGGCCTTTAACCTGGAATGGGCAAAAGGGCCATAGAGTTCCATCTCATACCGTTAAGTATTACTAATTATTCAGTTCCTTAGTACTAATAGTATTTCTAGTCATGCAGCACAGTGCCGTTTGAGTGCGCAGCAAGCCTGCCATAAGCACACTTAGGCAGCCATTGGGAAATGTATAATTCATCAACGTAGAGAAAGTTAATAAATTACAAAGCAGTGACTTTGTCAATTCTCTAAAACCGCGCTCTCGCCGGCATCGCATTAATTGCAGAATATGCTGGCACCGCACTCCCCCTGGCCTCTCGCTCGCCCATAATTTGTTTATGATTGCGATGATTTTGAGAACGCGACCTCCGACTCCTGCCGTCGACGGCGCCGATGAGTGGCGGGGATCCTCCTCTCTCTCTCTCTCTCTCTCTCCGGTCCGAACGGGATGATGGATGGATGGCTGCTCGCTGTTTGAGGGGGAGGGGAGGGGAGGGGAGAGAGGGCTGGTTGTTACCCGCTGCTGTAAACTGTATGGCGGGAGAGGAGAGGGTGGTGGGAAGACTGGGAAGTGGAGTAAACAGGCATAGTTTAATGGAGTTAGCTATGTAGACTCATGTTGTGTGTTATTATTGATAGTTATAGATAGGGCTGAACAATTGAAATTTTATCGAAATCGCAATATGACCTACTGCAATTTTCAAATCGCAGGAGGCGCAATATTTGTTAAAGGTGAAATGTGTCAAAATAGCATTTTAAATGAAATATTGTGGTGCTGCAGAGATGTCCTGGCCTACACATCATATTCTACAGACTTAAGAAAACATCTTTGTTTGGTACAGATCCCCACACTATAATCATTTTAATACGTTTTTCAATGAAAATGATGTAAAAATGATCATTCCCTCTAATATCGCAAATCATATCGCAATTGCAATATCAGTCAAAATAATCGCAATTAGATATTTTTTCAAAATCGTTCAGCCCTACTTAAAGATATGTACGGGTTTTGCAGGTACGAGTGCGAGTACACCTGTTAGCATTACAAAAAAAGCTTTCTTTCCGTCGCCCATAACTCTGTCTGTGATGACTTATTTTGTGTTTCAACATAATGTATAACACAATGCAGATGTTGTCACTGACATATCTTTCTGCTTCTGTTGTCAGACGACTGCAACACTATAAAAAAGTGATTTATTGAGGGTCACAAAATGCTAACAGCTAACCGCATTAGCCTTGGTTAGCCAGTTAGCATTTTGTCACCCTCGATCACAGTCACTTGCACAGTCGTCTGACAAGAGAAACAGAAAGATATGTCAGTGACAACACCTGTATTGTGTTATACATTATGTTGAAACATAAAATAAGTCATCACAGACAGAGTTATGGGCGACAGAAAGTTGGCTTTGGTGAGAACCGAGCTATATACCCTGCGGAAGTACGGCAGCCATGTTTGCGAAAAGGTTATAAAAGAAAGTCTCAGATGGTGTCTGGGGCGAGTTGGACTCTCCCATCTGTATCTGCTGACATGAGCGGATGTCAGTGCAGACAGATTTTTATCACCAGTACATGTCAGGCAGCTACATGCGGTACAGAGCAGCTGTCAGAAAGGTTAGACATGCGGACAAGAATGTCCTTATTATAATCACACCAGCAGCCACAGTACCCACTACTGTCTATCACAAGCCCCGCTGAAGAAATGTGACTCTGTCTGTGTAAAGAACTGATGCGGCTTGAATAGTATTCACATTGAATCCATCATTTTTTGACACTTATTTTTTGGAATATGACACCTTTTACTCTTTTTTTAATCTGCATCTGCTATGAAATTCATTTGTTTTTGTTTTTGTTTTCTTTAGGGCTGGGTATCGTCACTGATTTCCCGAATCAATTCGATTCTGATTCACAAGGTCCCGATTCGATTTCCGATTTGATTTGATTGGATTCAATATCGATTCGGTTAGGGATATTTCAGTTACAATATCAATTTTGCTTGGATATGAAAGAGATTCTCAGAGAACTAATGCTGTAAATTGTACAAGGAACCCTCTAACCTGGTGCATTATTAAAAATATTAATGTTTACATTAAGAATTGACCCCAAAGCAGTTACATTAATGAACTTTTCATTTAACATGACCAACACACTACAGCAGTCAACACAATGTAGTGCAAGTTGTGCAACTCTACAGACTCTACAGGCATATATTGGGCATATATTAAAAGATTGATCTCGGGATTTTATGAATCGATATCGGATCATTCAATTGAAGATCGATTTAAATGGGAAAATCGATTTTTTTAAACCCAGCCTATAGTTTTCTTGATCCTGCTCTCCTCAAGAAGATATCTGTTGACGTTTAATCTTCATAATTTCTTCCCCAGTAATATATTTTTTTTTTAACAACTTTATTTACATTTTCACAATACAAAGTATATTCAGGTTGGAATATGGTTACATGTACTTACTGACTTATCACCCCCCTTCCCCAGTAATATTGAAGAGTTTCATTCCAAAGTGAGATATCTAACCATCTGAAAAAAAAAAGTGACCCCGACTCATATAAAATGATTGCTGAAGGCGATATTGTACCTTAATTTGCAAAAACATATATGTATGATCCTGATGTGGCAAACTCCACCCATCTGGCACTCTGAGCGGATGAAATCAAACGAGCACCGCTATGAATTTCTCTGGCCTTGTGGAAGAGCACTGATAATTCCCCACACAACCTTCTTCGGGGAGGAGCTGTAAACAAACAGCTTTTACTAATTGATAACGGAGCTAATTCGTTTGACTCGTCCATTTCTTTCATGTCATCCGCGTTTATGTATGCGAGCGCGCTGCATTATTAGGCTGCCCCCGGGCTCGCTCTTTGATAAATGCTTTTGTTGTTGCATATTCAAGTCAGCTTCCATATCTTCCTGAAAACTCATTTGGCCGTTTTCGCGTTGGATTAATTCCATTTTTCCGAATTTTCAGCTACAGCCGTTTGTCAGTGTTTTACAGTCAATGTCGCGGTCCATATTTTCCATGCATCGTCCACATCGCTTGTGATTGTTTCTACATTCCGCCATTCCCTACTTCACATTCGTACCGTTTTTCACGTTCACAACTGGAGAACAACCTGTTTATCAGCTGTTAAATGCCTTGCTCAAGGGCAGCTTGACCTCATAGTTGTTGAAGGAGAGTGTTACTTGCTTGCCCCTTTCCCGAATCGATGATCCTACATTAGGTGTGGTTGTTTCATTTATATTCTAGACCAGTGACTCTCAACCTTTTTCATATCAAGGACCCCTAATTTAGTCCACATTAGAGCCACAGACCCCCATTTTGATGAGATTTTGTGTCTTGGACCCAAATCTGACAATATTTTTATGTTAGATATGATTTTGTCCAGAATGCTATGCCTGTCTGTATTGTAGGTGGAGAGATAACAGTGAAACTATGATCAAAACAGTCTACATTCTACATTCTCTAATAATTTGCTGGGGACCCCCTGGAACCTCCTGAAGGACCCCTGGTGGTCCCCGGACCCCACGTTGAGAACCACTGTTCTAGAATAACTATTCTTATAGCTTTGTTTGCTAAATTTACATTTATAACATTTAAATGACCGGAGTGACTTACAATGAGAGAGCTGGTCGCAGCTGATCTGGGTTCAGTGTGTTGCTCAAGGACACTTCACGTATTTGTTTTAGAAAAACACATTCTCATAAATGACTTGTGGGACTCTACATGAGTCTCAGTGCTGACTATAGAGGGGCCTCTGCTAGTTTCTTATAGCTTTGGCAGAAACTGGCTGTATGATTTTGATTGGTGAGGATGGCTTATTCTCTCAATGACCTGCAGGTCCATTAGCCAGCTAATCTCCTATGGCAGAGAGATGGGCCTCTCTCTCATCACCCCCAGATGTTGTTATGCTGCATTCGTGTCATATGGGGAAGATGGTAGATGTGAGCTTCCTGCTAGAAAATACTGTTCTCCTCAGCTGTCAGATGGTAAATACTACAGAAAATACTGTTCACTCAGCTTTCAGATTGTAAATACTACAGAAAATACTGTTCTCCTCAGCTGTCAGATGGTAAATACTACAGAAAATACTGTTCACTCAGCTTTCAGATTGTAAATACTACAGAAAATACTGTTTTCCTCAGCTGTCAGATGGTAAATACTACAGAAAATACTGTTCTCCTCAGCTGTCAGATGGTAAATACTACAAAAAATATTGTTCTCCTCAGCTGTCAGATGGTAAATACTACAGAAAATACTGTTCTCCTCAGCTGTCAGATGGTAAATACTACAGAAAATACTGTTCACTCAGCTTTCAGATGGTAAATACTACAGAAAATACTGTTCTCCTCAGCTGTCAGATGGTAAATACTACAGAAAATACTGTTCTCCTCAGCTGTCAGATGGTAAATACTACAGAAAATACTGTTCTCCTCAGCTGTCAGATGGTAAATACTACAGAAAATACTGTTCTCCTCAGCTTTCAGATTGTAAATACTACAGAAAATACTGTTCTCCTCAGCTGTCATATGGTAAATACTACAGAAAATACTGTTCTCCTCAGCTGTCAGATGGTAAATACTACAGAAAATACTGTTCTCCTCCGCTGTCATATGGTAAATACTACAGAAAGTACTGTTCTCCTCAGCTGTCAGATGGTAAATACTACAGAAAATACTGTTCTCCTCAGCTTTCAGATTGTAAATACTACAGAAAATACTGTTCTCCTCAGCTGTCAGATGGTAAATACTACAGAAAATACTGTTCTCCTCAGCTTTCAGATTGTAAATACTACAGAAAATACTGTTCTCCTCAGCTGTCAGATGGTAAATACTACAGAAAATACTGTTCTCCTCAGCTGTCAGATGGTAAATACTAGAGAAAATACTGTTCACCTCAGCTTTCAGATGGTAAATACTACAGAAAATACTGTTCACTCAGCTTTCAGATGGTAAATACTACAGAAAAAACTGTTCACTCAGCTTTCAGATGGTAAATACTACAGAAAAAACTGTTCTCCTCAGCTGTCAGATGGTAAATACTACAGAAAATACTGTTCTCCTCAGCTGTCAGATGGTAAATACTACAGAAAATACTGTTCACTCAGCTTTCAGATGGTGAATACTACCAGAAAATACTGTTACATTTTCCCAAAGATGTTTTGCATTTACAGTTTCACAGCAAGACACACAATCATCGGGGAAACTACGTTGGACCAATGAAAAAATCTGTTCAGGGGCGTTTTTAAATAAAACATGAAGTAAATATCAGCAAGAACAAGTAAATAAAATCAATGATTAATGAAGACGTCATATGGACACATCATATGAGCCGGCGCTACTTGCTACTTAGCGGAAGTATATGAAACGTGATATTAAGGCATCTCTGCATTTTCTCTCACACGTTGGGCAAATGCCTCATATCTTCAATTCATAATCTCAATCTTGTTATTTTTTCCCCTACTGTGGAAATATGAACCGAACATGAAGTTGAAGCAGCTGAAATATTCAGCTTCTAGTCCCTTCATTCAACAACGTGTTGGTCATGTGTCCATGGAAACGCAACAGGAGACAATTAACACCAAGCGAAAAATATGTCTCTGTCCACAGAAAAAATATTCATGTTTACTTTTCAGATAATCTATCACCGCATAGCTCATAAATGTTCGTTCCAGCGTCAAACATATACACACAATATATGGGCAAAGCTAAGTAAATGGTTACTCAGGCACTTGAACAGTAGATGTAGTAGAGAGGACAGAAGCAACAACAATAGATGCAGCCCGCATTAGAAAGTGAAATTACCTTTAAAAAGGTAGCCAGCTGGAAACGACTACATAGTCGGCTATCTGGCTGGCAGCCGGTGCTTGTGGAACCCACAGCTACTTCACATGCTCTGATTTGTTAGGGAACACCTAGAACACAAAGTTTAAAGCTTTATTACAATGATCCATCAAAGGAGAAACGGGATACGAAGACAAAAGGCTATCACGGCCCGCTCCTGACTTTCTCTCTCTCTCTCTCTCTCAGTCATATTTATAGGGCCGTCTGCGCGTAAACAGGATGCAGCCTGGCCAACACCCCCCCCCCTCTAGGCCACGTCGTGTTTAACTTCATCATTTACTGGAAAGGGCCGAGTGGAGGGTCAGGCCGACCTGGCTGCGGCCCACTGCTGGAACCCCCGTCAGCCGCTAATGACCGGCCAAAGGAAATACTAAATATCAGAACGTAGATGAACTTTGAGGAAAACAAGTGATAACGAATGGTAACAGAAACCAGATGATGACTTGGAACAGTAGGCGCCCCGAAGAACTGAGCTAAGGTCCGCACGGGACTCTTGAATTATACAGGGAATACATTGCTTCAGCACTTCAGCAGTCTGATGTCTGGAATGTTATTGCTTCACCGCTTATCATTTCAGATTTTAGGAGTGTACACAGAAAATTTGTTTTCAGAAGAAAATTAAAATCTCACTTGCGCATCATGCGATCATGTAGCAACACGAATCAATAACCTTGTAATCTATAATTTGTACCTATTTTATTCTTGTTGAATTGAATGGGCTGTATGTTTTCTGCTTTTGACGCCAGGAAGACTTGTTGCATCAGCTAATGGAAGATGCTTTTTTAATTTTTTTTATTTAATATACACAATATAATTTTGCCATCACTGTTATTTTGCATTCAAGTAGGCTGATTTTCATCTGGAAAATCTGCTGAGCTGTTTTTGTTTGAGTTAATGTAATGGGAGGTTGGAGGATTATGTTTCCTTATGTCAACACAGCAGAAAAACCTAACACCAGGCCAGTAACAGTGGCCTGGGGCGCTCTAATGGGACATTTGGCTTTATCTGATGTCCTCTGTTATTGGGGCAACATGTGAAGAAGCTGGATGGACGGTCCTCAAAAGCCCCAATCCCAAATGTCTCAAAAGACAAATAAGATGCTCCATGCACAACAAGTGAGAGAAATCCATTTCCCTACCAGGAAAGGATTGCAAGGAGGAGATACGACTAGAAACAGGCAGTAGTTTGATATCGAAATAGCACAGCGGAAAGTAAGGAGGTTGGAGGTGGCGGATACATTTACCTTTTTACTCTTTAAATCCAAACTCATGACAAGTTGGAAAGTTTTAATTCATTTTCAGTTAAAGTTTTCATATTTTACCATGACCAACACCTTAACCAAATGTTTTAGTTGCCTAAACCTAACCCTAACCTTAAAGCTGGAATCTGGGATTTTTTCCCCAGTAATAATTAGTTATTTTATCCATCTGGACCATGGAGTCACGATACTAAATACCAACTGGCAGTATTACCATTGTTGGATACGCTCTCCATAGACTGCTATTGAAATTTTTGACCAGGTAGGACGAAGGTCTGCTAACTATCCAGCTAACGTTAGCCAACACAGGTTAGCTGTGCTGAGTAGCTGAGTCCCGCTAGCTAGTTAGCATACTAGCGGAAAGCTTACATTGAAAATAATTTTTGGCCAACCTGACTGCTAGTGGCATGACTGTGAGCTGTTGTTACTGTCAAGTCGCAATATTTACACCATAATATTAGCGATGTTATTGTCTAATTTCATGCCAAAAGTTACAGTAATTGAAAGTCAAATTACCTGGTCTGGGGAAGCCATTTTGACTGAGGTGGGAACTGTCCACTGGTGAGCTGGTGAAGAGCGACACTGGCTGCTACACCTTCTATGATAATACAATACTTCCGTGGTTGTTTGGTTGTAGTCCAAACATCATTTCAAATACGTTTCAATGGGGATGGGGAAACAAAGGGACATTTCAACCGAAGCTGTAAAAACCGAAACGTTTTACTTGCCTAAACCTAACTGTTAGCTAACCTTTTCATGTGACTAACAGGTGAAAATTTCATGGTGGAGTGCCTCCTTTGAAACCCTGTCCCCATGCTATTGGCTTTGTTTCATGAAGTGTTGCATTTGATTGAAGGGATTTTTTTCTCTCTCAAAGCGAGTGACTGAGCTTTTGATGGCAGCACCGACAGAATGTCAATTGTACTGTTTGTGAACATAGTAAAACAGACTTTGAGTTATGATGGGCTGTAAAAAATTTGGAAAGAGTGTACTTGGTAACAGAGTTTTTAAAGTATGCTTGAAGTCCTTGGTTGACAAAATAGCAGTTTTATAGACTGTTCAGCAGACATACTGTCTCCCTCCAGGTCAGTTTATGGTTGGGAATTAGCTTGACATTTGCTTAGCGTTTCTTTATCTACATTACACAATGAGATCCAAACATATTACGTCCGCAGCCAAGCATTTACTTCCTGTTCAGTGGCAAAGAGTATAAGACTGTGGTTGTACTGGGTAGTTCACAGGTTTGACTGTCTGTATGTATCCATGTAACTTTCCCCCAGGCTGTTGCTGTAAATAAGAATGTAGTCCTTTTTGCTGAATGCCGTTTTTTCCCTATACGTTAAACTGGAAAAGCACACATCTGAGGACAAAACATAATTTAAAGATACAGCATCCATATTTTATACAGCATCCATATTTTTCATACTTAAGTGACCTACAGTCCTTGAAGCAGTACAGTAATCTGTTTTAACTTTGTGCTGCCAGTCATTTTCTAAGAGTAGGTATCAATTTGTTCTTTTTTTTTTTTTTTTGGAGGATTAATTTTTTCGGTGGATTAATTCTTATTTTGGAGCGAAACCCTTCAGTTGTACATGCAGTGTGTCTGTCCCGCCCCCCCCCTCTCTTTTGAACTGTGGTAGTAGAGGGAGTCTTGCATTACCTGAGGCCTGCAGTCTTATTTTCTGCTCAGCGGTGGAGCGGCACAAGGCTGCAGCAGGAGCAGGGAAGGAGAGAGAGAGAGAATCTGGGGAAGCTCATTTTCTAAGCAGATACAGTTGGTGATCTATATTTCACCAAGGAATACATGCATGCATACTGTATGTGTGGATGTGAACAGCGTGTAATGCATATATGCAAATCTGCACATCCTGCACCACGTTATCTAAATTTGTAAACTGAATAGATTGATATGCTGACTAGTTATTACAAAACACATTTACATGCCCAGGCAATTTATGTACAGTATATGTATGGACTGTATGTGAATTCAACACACATTTTATACCTCCCGTATGCTGTAAATTCACATATTTTTCTAAATCCATTTTTTTTCACCCGATATATGTTGCATATATCTTGCTATTTTTTCTGATTTTCTAATGTATTTTTTATTTTTCATTTATTTCTTTGCATCAGTATGCTCTACTACTGTCTGTTTTTGTTTCATACATGCTGTTATTCACATTTTTCATACTTTTCCTTCATACATTTCAACTTAAATTGGTATTAAGTAATTTATGACCTTTATCAACCACTATTGGACTTATCTCCTCTTACATAAGTTTCTAAAAAATCATACTTTCTGCCCCTTTAATACGTTCCAGTGTTGTAAATGTTGGCTGCGGTAAGTTTAATACTCCTCATTTGCTCAATTCCCTCCCCTCCCCTCCCCTCCCCTCCCCTCCCCTCGTTTGGCTGTTCTTCCTTCGCGAGCGAGCCAGCAGGGAGTGTCCTGAGCCGGGATTAATTACCAAGCAGCAGAGGCAGAGAAGGGAATTTCACTTTTAGTGGAGTCGAATGCGTTAATTATGCGTTGCCGTGACGTTGCGCTGACGAACACGCGTGTTTCTTGAGGGATTTGGAGTGGCTCATGATGAGGAATGAGTTCATGTTAAGGATAGCATAGAAACAGATGTGTTTATATGCACAACTTGTTTGTAATGCGGGATAGAGTTGACCAACTTTTTGGGCCATTGTCCAACTGATGTTATGTTATTTGAAGATGGGGACTTTTAAGGGAAAAAAAAAAAAGCATAAATCAGTGCTTTTCTGAATTATATTTTGATTCGTATTTGGTGGCTGTTGGTGTGGCATGATGATCAGCACAAAGCAGATTCTTCTTCTTATTCTATTGTCTGTTTGTGCAGTTGTGTGCATTAAGGTTAGACCGATATATCGGCTGGTCAGCGCTGTCCACCTCTGATATGGAGATGGAGAGAGGAGTGGAGAGGAGTGGAGACAAGGAAAGGAGAGGAGAGGAGAGGAGTGGAGAGGAGTGGAGACAAGGAAAGGAGAGGAGAGGAGAGGAGTGGAGACAAGGAAAGGAAAAGAGAGGAGAGGAGAGGAGTGGAGACAAGGAAAGGAAAGGAGAGGAGTGGAGACAAGGGGAGGAGAGGAGACAAGGGGAGCAGAGAGGAGAGTGGAGAGGAGACAAGGAAAGGAGGAGAGGAGAGGAGGAGACAAGGACAGGAGAGGAGAGGAGGAGAGGAGACAAGGGGAGGAGAGGAGACAAGGGGAGAGGAGAGTGGAGAGGAGACAAGGAAAGGAGGAGAGGAGAGGAGGAGACAAGGACAGGAGAGGAGAGGAGGAGAGGAGACAAGGGGAGGAGAGGAGAGGAGGAGACAAGGACAGGATAAGAGAGGAGAGGAGACAAGGAAAGGAGAGGAGAGGCGGAGACAAGGACAGGAGAGGAGAAAGGAGAGGAGACAAGGAAAGGAGAGGAGAGGAGGAGAGGAGACAAGGGGAGGAGAGGAGGAGGGGAGACAAGGAGAGGAGACAAGGAGAGGAGGAGGAGAGGAGACAAGGAGAGGAGGAGGAGAGGAGAGAGGAGAGGAGACAAGGAGAGGAGACAAGGATAGGAGAGGAGAGGAGGAGACAAGGACAGGAGAGGGGAGGAGAGAGGAGAGGAGACAAGGAAAGGAGAGGAGAGAGAAGATGAGAGGAGACGAGGAGAGGAGAGGAGAGGAGGAGGTTATAAATTCTAGTATGTAGAATTGATCAATGCTACACTGGTTGCCTATGGGAAGCTACAGTACGTGCTTACATGCATCTTTGTGAGTGTGTGTGCGTGTTGCGAGGCTGTGTGTGTGTGTGTGTGTGTGTGTGTGTGTGTGTGAGAGAGAGAGACTAGTCGGCCATCTGCGGCTGTAAACACTCAGCTCCAGCATGGTTGTGCTGGTCTCTCCCTGTGGAACCCGGGCGGCTCACACCAGCTCCATTTGAGCAACAGCAGCCAGCCAGAGGGAAGAATAGAGCCGGCTGATTGGACAGACACTGGCTGTGTGGCGCTGAGTGTATTCATGCATACCCCCCCCCCCCCCCGCCCCCCCCTCTTCCTTTCTTTCTCCTCCTCCTACCCCCACACTACTCTCTCCACCTCCCTCTCCTCCATCGCCTTCTCCTTCTGCTTCGTCTTCGTTTTACTTCTCCTCCATCCTTACTCCTCCTTCTCCCGCTTCGTCTTCCCTCCTTCTACCCCCCCCCCCTCCTCCCCTCCTCCGTCTGCTTCTCCCGCCTCATCTCTTCCCCCATCTCCTCCCTCATCTTTCGTTTTGCATTTTCTGCGTTTAGCGACTCACAGTTGAGTGCATCAGAAGAAAAAAGGCTTCATTTCCCGGATTACCGGAAAGTAGAAGCAACCAAAAATAATAAAGGAGGTCAAAGGTCATTCCTGCTTCCCCCCCCCCCCCCCCTTTAAAAGACCTATCCTTATATGACTTCCATCAGTTTTCTTATGTCAGGCTAAAACAGTGGGGAAAACTAAAAAAGTTGGGTTAAGCGAGTTCAGGTGGGTTTGCCCTCTCCGCTTCATCCCCCGCTGCTTGGGAAAAAAAAAAGAAAGTGATAGAGAGAGAAGGAAATCTGTCTCCTCCTTTCCGTCCTCATCAGCGTAAAAAAAGGCTGAAGTGCAGGCAGATGGTGGCTAACAGGAGGAATGGCGGCTTTTGGGCAGAATTGTCTCGATTATGCAGAAACCGCCCCCCTAAGGGAAGAGAGAGAGAAAGGGAGAGAGAGAGAGAGAGAGAGAGAGGGGGAGAGTCACGCCAGGCTTATGAAGAGCTTCTGGTCTGAATGATTAACATTTACAGTCGGAGCTGCTGTCCTCCTCCCTCCTCCATGCTGAATTCCCCACCCAGCGTACCGACATGCATGTGGATCGTTCCTGTTCTACATGCTGTGCTCCCTGGCTGATAAGCAGGACTGTATTGGCACTTGTACTGGATGACGGTCTGTTCTCTAATGTGAAGCTCCGGTGGAAGCCTGTCTGTCCAGCTGACATTGGTGGTAGTAGTAGTAGTAGTAGAAGAAGTAGTGGTAGTAGTAGTAGCTTTGGTTTAAATGGAGAGTTTTAGTGTCCCATGATGGTCTAAATGCTGTTTCAGAGGCTTTTTCAAAGACAAAGACAAGACAAAAATTCTGGGGAAAACACTGAATACTTGTAGTTTGGAGAGGAGAGGAGAGGAGAGGAGAGGAGAGGAGAAAAGGAAAGGAGAGAGGAGAGGAGACGAGACGAGAAGAGGAGAGGAGACAGGGAAAGGAGAGGAGGAGAGGAGAGGAGACAAGGAAAGAGGAGAGGAGGAGAGGAGAGGAGAGGAGGAGGGGAGGAGAGGAGACGAGAGGAGAGGAGACAAGGAAAGGAGAGGAGGAGAGGAGAGGAGACAAGGGGAGGAGAGAGGAGACAAGGACAGGAGAGAGAGAGGAGAGGAGAGGAGACAAGGAAAGGGGAGAGGAGGAGACGAGACAAGGACAGGAGAGAAGAGGAGAGGAGACAAGGAAAGGAGAGGAGGAGAGGAGAGAGGAGAGGAGACAAGGAAAGGAGAGGAGAGGAGACAAGGGGAGGAGAGAGGAGACAAGGACAGGAGAGGAGAGAGGAGAGGAGAGGAGACAAGGACAGGAGAGAGGAGAGGAGAGAGACAAGGAAAGGAGTGGAGAGGAGAGGAGGAGACAAGGACAGGAGAGGAGAGAGGAGAGGAGACAAGGAGAGGGGAGAGGGGAGGAGACAAGGAAAGGAGAGGAGGAGAGGAGAGGAGAGGAGGAGGGGTGACAAGGAGAGGAGAGGGGAGGAGACAAGGAGAGGAGACAAGGAGAGGAGGAGAGGAGACAAGGGGAGGAGAGAGGAGGAGAGGAGAGGAGACAAGGAGAGGAGAGGAGGAGGTTATAAATTATATATAGTGTTTTTTTTGGCATGATAATGGTCAGGAAAGTTTTGGAATGTTTGAGTAATTGGCTCGGAAGAGTACCAATATCGCCAAGGTTATGTTTATTAGCGGATAGAACGCAAATACAGAAGATATCAAATGCAACATTTTCAATAATTGTGGTAGGCACCACTACTGCCGCCAGAATAATACTTAGATATTGGAAAACACCAAAAATGCCAGTTTAAGAGAATGGGCCAATACAATGACAACAACAGCCTCATATGAGTCAATGCTTGATAAGATGAATAGTGGAAAGAGGAAAGAGGCTCCATCTTGGGTCGATTTCTGAAACTATATTAAATTGACAAACTTATAATATGCCTTACGTAGATGGATTTCCTTCCTATTCATTTATTCACTTGTTTAGTTGCTTTCTATTGTTTTTTGAGATCTATGCCATTTGGAATTTTCATTTGTAATGTAAGCCACAAAGGAATGTATAACTGCACCATACAAGTTGAAACAATAAAAATTTGAATTACAAAAAAAAAAGAAAATGTCCAAATTCAAAGATGTTGAATATTTGGATAAAATATTGCCTATTGCCAGCTTCAATAAAAAAAAAATATATATATATATATGGGGCCTAAATGTCTGTATCAGCCTTCAAAAACCCATATGGGTCAAACTCTACTTAAAACTTGAGCAGGTCACTGAACCTCTACCTGCTGTCTGGATAAAAGCATCAGCTAAATTCCCACTACTGGCATTTTCTTAACTTTTGTTTTCAGTGGTATCGGATCCAAGATGTCTCTTTCATCTCTGAATTGTGTTGGCTGAGCTTTGGATACACTCAGCTAAAAACAAGTCTTTTATTTTGAAGCTGTAAAAGATGTATTTCTATTTTGCTTACAGTTTGCCAAGTAAAAGGAAGCTGATAGATGAGTGTTGTTTATGTGTGTGGGACTGTGTGTGCGGAGGGGGTGATAACGTCTGATATTGCGGTATTTTCCAAATGATATTTTTATAAATGAAACATCACTTGAAGATGCTCAATGTCAACGATCGTCCTGAAATGACCAAAAAAATTTGCATTTGAAATACTGAGTGAATGGATATTATTTCTGTTTTACTGCCGCGGAATGGAGAAAGAAACTTGACAAATACATCCCAATCCCCACTGTCACACAACTATACATATTTCATCACCTGAAGCATAGCAATATTATTGTATCATTGCCAGTGTTGGATATCATTGGACATTGATGGCGATACCAGTTATGAAACAACACTTTTTTTTGCATTATTTTCTGTCCATAATGTGTTTTTTGGACTCAGACCAGGTTTAGTTCATATTTAAAGAATACAACATTTTGAAGCTTCTTAATACTTTCTGATACCTTAGAATTGATGTCATTATCAAAATTAAATATATCGCGATACAAAAATGTGACAATACGTATCGTGGGGCAGAAAAATGAATCGCGATATTAGATCACTCACAAATCACAAATGAGACGCTTGCCCATCACAATTTCACAAGCTCTCCATCCAAAATATTATTTGCACTTTGTAATGAGATTATTAAATTGTTGTTTACATTCTAGCAAGCCAATGCCATCGCTAGAAAAATTTGTGGCTCAGAAATTGAATTTTTATTTATTACATTGCATCATGATTGTATTGAATCGTGAACCCCATATTGCATCAAATCGTATTGTGAGGTAAACCTATCCCTAGTCTGGAGTAGGCTGTTGTAAAACTGCTCATGCTATTGTATGCTGTTACTCGAACTAACAAGTTAGTCTTATAAATCAAAAGCAGATGTTAAAAATCAGCAGTGAGTCCAGCCTATCCACATCCAAATCTATCACTGATCTTGAATCTGTTGTTGTTGTGTGTGCAGGATCCTGGCCACCGCGGGGGCCGACTTCGACCTGAGAACGCTGCGGGCGGTGAGGGTGTTACGGCCGCTGAAGCTGGTCTCCGGCATCCCCAGTGAGTCACCTGCCCAAAACCTCACTGTCACATCTTTAGAGCTTTTTGTGGCTTTTTGTTACTCTAGTTTTTTTTTTTTTTTTTTTTAATGGTTAACTCACTTTGTAACTGTTTTGAAAAGTGCTACATTACATTTCCTCCACAATATGTAGAACATGGAGGTAAACCGCCAATGTTTTCCCACTTAACAAACTGTAATTTGTGTGTCATTATCAGAGGTGGAAAGTAACGAAGTACATTTACTCAAGTACTGTACTTAAGTACAATTTTGAGGTACTTGTACTTTGAGTATTTCCATTTTATGCTACTTTATACTTCTACTCCACTACATTTCAGAGGGAAATATTGTACTTTTTACTCCACTACCTTTATTTGATAACTTAAGTTACTAGTTACTTTGCAGACTCAGATTATTAATACAAAATATAATCAACTAATAAATTGTGATGTATTATTATAGATTACTGTAAGATACCCAACAGTATATAAAGTAGTGGAAATCAGCCCCACCTTTTTCCAGCAACATTAAAGTGATGCTTACACATGAATGCATCAATAGCCTAATTATAATTCAATAATATAATATATACTGTATTATTCTGAAATGGGCCATTCTGCATAATGAATACTTTTACTTTTGTTGCTTTAAGTACATTTTGATGCTAATACTTTTGTACTTTTACTTAAGTAACATTTTGAATGCAGGACTTTTACTTGTAACAGAGTATTTTTATAATGTGGTATTTCCACTTTTACTTAAGTAAAAGATCTGAATACTTCTTCCACCACTGGTCATTATTAACGTCTCCAACCATGATCAGTCATGTTTATTTTCTTCTGAGTAATCCAACAAATCATCTCCTATTTCTTCAAAAAAAAAACATCTGTCATCTGAACCAGCTGACTGGGACCTCTCTTCCTGTCTGTGTCAGGTCTGCAGGTGGTTTTGAAGTCCATCATGAAAGCCATGGTGCCTCTGCTGCAGATCGGCCTGCTGCTCTTCTTCGCCATCCTCATGTTCGCCATCATCGGCCTGGACTTCTACATGGGCAAGTTCCACCGCACCTGCTTCAGGAAGGACACGGGTAAGCAGGAGGGACCAACTTATCTCACTCCCCGCACATTGTATAAATTGAAAGCCAGACCCTCACCTAACAGCCTAGGTACTTTTTTTTCATATGGTATGGGAGTGCCCGTGTGTTGTGGATTTCTGGAAGAAGGTCTGTGGCATGCTGTCCACCATTGTGTCCAAACAGATTCCTTACTCACCACCTGTCCTATTACTTAATGATAGCTCCAACCTGGACCTACCTATCAAACATAAACGCCTCTGGTTGGCCGGCCTCACAGCTGCTAAAAGGCTGATAGCATCCAGATGGAAACCTCCCCATTTGCTATCTATACAGAAATGGTTATTAGATTTCATAGATATAGCCATCATGGAGCGCTGGGCAGCTAACTCGCACTTTGCTAAACCCGACAACATTTCATGTTGGGATCATACTATCATTACTTTAAAATCTTTGCTGTAGCTCCTTGGTCCATCCGTGGGGTCCTGAGGGTTGGAGGGTGGGTGGGTGGGTTGGGGGAGGGTAGGGGGTGTGGTATTGCTTGCATTTATTGTCTCATTTTGTCCATGTTTCCTTCTTTTTTCATTTCTCTCTTTTCATTATTGTAATCTCAGATCTATAAGAGATCAACATCTGAGTTGATATTTGTATTGAATGGGAGGATGGATAAATTTGAAAATTCATTTTTGTTTCTTTTTTGTTCACTCCTCTCTATTGTTAAATGAATGCTTGGCCACATCTCTGTTTCATACTAAAATATCAATAAAAAATTGATCACAAAAAAAAAGAGGATGAACCGGGGATGAGGTGATAATGGGGAAACAGTTTGATCCACAGCTACTTAATATTACTGGATATCAGCCAGTCAGCATCATCCACCTCTGATATGATGGATATGATGCAGTTTGATTGATTACATATTTATTGTAGAATTGATCAATACTACAATGGTTGTCTATGGGAAGGCCTTAACCTGAATTGACTGAGACATTTTGATCAGATTCCGCACAAGTATGCATGAATATGTCCTAAAATTCTGCTAGAATCACTGAATATTTGTAATTATTTGGCATGTAAATGGTTAAATTTAATGATAGAATATCGACAAAAAAGACGAGGCGATAATTCAATATTATGGTTTATCGTCTTTCAGTGGAATCATATGGTGATGATATTAAATGATACTAAATGAGGTACGGTAGGAATATTATCTGTTTGACATCACATCTAACATTACCATTCGGTTAAATAGGATGAACATTCATTTAATTATTCAACATGCGACTTTGCATATGTGAGCCATATCCTGATATATATGGAAAAATTCCTTATGATTATCCTGATATTGATTTCAACCATATCACCCAGCCCTAATGGTAAGTCACCTAAAAATGGGATATGTAATGCAATACATACTGCATTGTAATGTAATAATAATATAATAATAATAATAATAATAATAATAATAATAATAATAATAATAAACAACTTTATTTATAAAGCACCTTTCAAAACAATTGTTACAAAGTGCTTTACAGTAAATAAAAGCATGGAATAAAAACACTAGAAAAAAAACAAAGAATAGAAAGTAAGCACAAATAAATAAAATGAAATGAAAATCATGATAAAAAATGGCTACAGCAACAAGATCAATGGAGTAAAAATAGAGCGAAGAAACAAGGAATAAAAATAAAACACAACTAAGAAATAAAACTCATAGTAAAAAAGCCTTTACATAAAAATGTGTTTTGAGGAGAGACTTAAAAGAAAACACAGAGTTTTAATGTAGTCATCTTGTGTATCGTTTTACTTTTAACCCATATATTATGCATATGACTGCATGTTTTCCTGTATCTCATCACGTATGCTACTTTTACATAACGCGTCCCCAGCCTATTCTAAAAATACCCCCGGCGTGTTTGTGTGTGTGTTTATGCAAATACAGCTCCCTGTATACTGTATTTAATGTTTGTGTGTGTGTGTGTGTGTGTGTGTGTGTGTGTGTTTCTGTCGCTGTAGGCGAGCAGGCGGCGGATTTCCCCTGCGGCCAGGACGCCCCGGCCAGGACCTGCGGCAACGACACCACCTGTCAGGAGTACTGGATCGGACCCAACTTCGGCATCACCAACTTCGACAACATCCTCTTCGCCGTTCTCACCGTCTTCCAGTGCATCACCATGGAGGGATGGGTGGACATCCTCTACAACGTGAGTCCGGCTTGTATTACTTATCGTTAGCGATCGCGTCTTCTCTCCTCCATTCCGAAGTCAGGGGAAGTTTTTTCCTCCTGTGAACGATCAGGAAATCAAGCAGTGTCGGTGTCCGGTGGTTTTTGTCGTCTTTTACCGGAGAAAATCAAAGATGTGGGAATAAGTCCACCCAGAGAAAGTCAACTTTTCTGCTGTTCTGCTTTCCCATCAAACAGCTATTTATGAGCAATACCAAAACATGGTGGCGATGGCAGAGGGTTTCAAATCTATCGGATAATGAATCCAAGGGTGGGAGTTGCCATAGTCAGTGTCCAAGTGCCACACTCCTAACTTTTTCCTTTGTCAGAAACAAAAGAACATAGACCTCTCTTAAAGTTACAAAGATAAAAGTACAAAAAGTACAAGTACAAATTAGAGGAAACATGACATATTCAGTTCTTCATTTATGCCAAAAGGCTAACACCATGTCAGAAACAAAAGAACAAAAGAACACAAACCTGATGTGGGAATACTTCCACCCAGAGAAAGTCAACTTTTCTGCTGTTCTGCTTTCCCCATCAAAGTAGTGGGAATACGACAACAGCTATTTATGAGCAGTACCAAAACATGGTGGCGATGGCAGAGGGATATACGTTGGCAGTCACAGAAAAGTATATCACATTAAGTGTCAAATATTTCCTATGATTGTCCAAAACCATCTGGGACTCATTATATAGTCCTATGTGGCAAACCCCAACCATCTGCTACTCTAAGCAGATTAAAGAAAACACTTGGCCCGGGTCTAACCTAAAGCCATATGGATTTTAACATAATCAAAAATGCTCATTTTTTTTTGTTTTGTCTCCATCTTTGTTGCTCAGCGCTCATTGCTGTGGTGTTTCTGCACTGCACTTTCCACAGATCAAGTGTCAATCAAACAGTGTGGGCGGAGCTTAGATTTTCTGTTGATGCAGTTTGAGTTTCTCTTTTCTTTGTCCGTTCGGCCATGGTGGCTATCGCTGCTCATGCTAACTACCCAGTTCTTCTTCTGTTTCTTCCACACAAATGGTAGAAAACTTTCTGTCATGAGTTGGGAATTGAACCCGGGTCATGATGCTACTTTGACCTGAGTGATGGCTTTTTTTCCCCTAGCCACCATTAAGAGACTCCTGTTGGTGGCTTGTTATTATTTTATTCATTCAAGATGTTCAGACTCGGAGTTGCAGGGGAAAGGACAACAGAGCTTTTTCTTCAGAGGCTCTGTGGTTCATTTGTTAGTTCAATTTTGTTCAGTTCATTCACTCATTTAGGCCGTTCCTCCTTAGACAGCTATTATTTATTTTGTTTTATGATATGATATCTACTGACGTTCATGTTTAATTTCTTCTGTGCCTGAAATGTGAGTCAAAGTGAAGGAGTAGACTAGGGACACACAGTCATCTTGACTTGTAGGCTACTTGCCCATAACATTCAAACAAATGTTCACTTTATCTTTTGGGGGTGTGTTTTATTTATGGATTAATAGATTCAACACTATTATGCTATTTTCTGGTTAGTGTTCCTGTCTCATGTAGGCCAGTGATTCTCAACCTTTTCCATATCAAGGACCCCTAATTTAGTCCACGTTGGGGCCAAGGAGATTTTGTCTCCCGGACCCAAATCTGAGATCATTTTTATTGTCAGATATGATTTTGTCCAGAATTCCATTACTATCTGTATTGTAGGTAGTGCGATAACAGTGAAACTATGATCAAAATAGTCATTCTTATACTTAACTTCTTGTAAATGAAATAATGGTGAAGTTTAACAATTCATCAATTTGCTGGGGACCCCCTGGAACCCCCTCAAGGACCCCTGGTGGTCCCCGGACCCCATGTTGCGAACCAATGATATAGGCAACTGCTTATTAAGCTATTGGCTATTATTAGGCTATTTTAAAAGCTATCCTGTTCATATTGCTTTTATGTCTTTTCAAAAATAAATAAATAAATCACCATGGTAGCACTTTAGCAAGGCGATAAGTGCTTATGATCATAGCCCCGCTCCCCTATGAAGATGTAACATTAGTCATAAAGCATAAACCGTTGCATATGGCGCTACTTTGACCTGACACAATCGAATCAGAAGCAGATAGATGAAGATATGGGATTTTTATTAATACGCTATTTATTTGCACTGTATCACGGGAGGTTCCAGGTGGAGTCCCTGTCCAGTGCTGAAGTCTGTAAGCCTGACATTGACTTCCATGAAAATATTGCGGATTATTCCTTTCTAAAGGAGTTAAAAAACAACTTTTACAGCTGTCCGGCATATGCGCAAGAGCCGAAATGATAGCATGCGAGGGAAAGGATTACGCAACCGGGTAAATTATTAAAACGGCTGTAGTGGGATAGAGCGAGTGTGAGTTTCTTATTGTAGGGCTGAGAGAGAGAGAGAGGGAGAAAGAGAAGAGGTAGAAACAGATCGATAGTTGTTTGGTTGCTGAGAGCGAGAAAAGGCGGGGTGGAGGATGCCGCTTTGATGCTTCTTTGATGTCAAATAATTGTTTCCCCACTGTAACAGTTACACAAGTATCGGACACAGGAACATGGACAGCCGGGACGGAGCTACAAACGAACAGACTTTATTCCCCTATCGGGAGCGACTGAGTGAAGGTGAATCAAGCCCCGTGAGGGCTTAGACCAACTGACCAAGTCCACTGCACTGTCAGAAATAAGGGTACAGTACAGGACCGGGTACAGGTCCATTTCCAAAACGGCTATCATGAAAATCTGCACTAGTGGTCTTTAAAGTAGTAATTGTATACCTTTATCGCACAAAATGTCAGAACACAGGAGAAGCCGCACACTCATAACTCCAGATGCGAAAATTTTAATTCAATTATAATCTACGTTTCGGCACATAATATAATGTCTAGAAAGGCCATTCACTTCCCTATGTCCATAGTGTTCAAGGAAGCACCAGATTCAGTATAGAAAGACACAGAGTAGGAAAAACAATAGACACAAAATGAGCATAATATATCAGCGAGGGTTTGCAAGTGTTGTTGATCAATGCCAGTAAACAAGCAGTCTGCTCCGTACTCTCTGTTTTGGTAGAAACCCCCCCCCCACCCCCCTTTTGGTTCTGAACTTCTTTCAGTTTCATTTGTTCAACCGTGGAAGAATGTACTGCAACGAAGGCTAAAAAACCAGCTCCACTTTTGAATGACTATAGAAACACTATAGAAAACATTAGAGCCGATGGTGTTGTAGTTCCTATGGCCGCCATAAGATATTACTAAAGAGTCCATATTACTGATTATTCCTTTAAAAGGTTTGCAAATATTTCTGTACATATTTATGTAAGTTTTCTTTTAATTTGAAGATACACTTCTGCCACTTTAAGATACAGACTGGCTTGTTGCTGGGGTGGTGTCCCTGCAGGGCTATACTGTATCTGTAGCTTTTCAATTGGTACATTTCTGTACCAAGGCACCACATTTTATCACATTCTGTGGGTAATAATTGTCCAGCTTACAAATATGGACCACGCCTAAGGCCCCAGTGATAAGCATTTGTACCCTTTTAAGTACATTCCCCTACCTTGTTTTCTATAGTGACTCTCTTGCCGTCTGCCCAGTAGCTCTATGGAGAGAATTAATGAGGTTCAGATGCCGCTTGTTGTCCCATTAAGTCTCTTTCCTCCTCCACTTTGACACACAAACCCCTCCCCAGCTCACCGCACCCACATTTCCCACATTTCAAGTGCTTCACTGCTCCCTTAGAGACCTACTTCTGCATCCAGCGGTTGCAAATATGACATGTATTCAAGTGCTTTAGGTGGGAAATATATAAAAAAAAAATGGACACAGTTCCTTGAAACTGAAAAAAATATGCCAATGGGGTGAGGTTATTTCACTTAATTCCAATGCGGTTTTACCCAAGTTGAGACATTTCATGAAACAAGTGACAATATCCAGAAATAAATGGCTCTCACACTAGTGTCAAGATGTCACTTGATTCGAGAAAATTCTTAAAATAAGTTGATTTGCATTGGAAACAAGTGAAATGAGCTCATCCCCCTGGCAGATTTTTTTCCACAGATTTTAACACTCAATATAGGGCTGGGCGATATGGACAAAATCAAATATCACAATATTTTTGACCAAATACCTCGATATCGATATTGCGACAATATCGTAGGGATGACTTTTGGTGCTTTCACAAAATATTTACACAGTGAGATTTTTGATAAATAATCATCAGTAATGTGGATATAATGACTAAGTGGGTAAAGGCAAATAACAGAACAGCTAGAACAGTCTGGTAAGTTCAGAAAATGACATCACTTTACTGTAATGCAGCCTTTAAAACCAGGAAAAGACACTTATACCATATCACGATATTACAATATCCAAAATCTAAGACGCTATCTAGTCTCATATCACGATATCAATATAATATCGATATATATTACCCAGCCCTAACTCAATACTAGATTAAATGACTTGCATTGAGTCGGGACCTTTTGCTTACAAGATGATCTCTAAGAACCACCCTGTCAGGCTCGATACAGGGGAGCTGTGCTGTGTTAATGCTGTAGATCATTATTCACTCAAAGGGATGACGTGTGTGAAGGGCTTATCGAACGCTAAATCACAGGCCGCCACGGTCTGTCATACGCCTCGTCAGAAGCTCTCGAAGACGGCCGTCCTCCGCCTCTCGTCTGGTCCCGACGGGAGGCAGCATATGCCAGTCTGCCGGTGCCCGCTGTGCCACGCTCCCTTCAGCCTGCCCGAGAGACAGGAACTGGAAGAGACAGTGGGGGAGGCTGCCAGTTTAAGGGGGTGGGAGGATCCTCTTCAGTAAGACATACCTCTTGACTTGCTGTAATGACACTGTAACTGAATTTACAGTGTATAGGTCAATATTAAAAAAAACAACTTATTTGAATTTGATTTGATCTTGAATTTTATCATTTTAACTGTATTTTTTGATACTCTGTTGTGCTGTTAAATGTCCTGATTGAATATTACTATAATTTCAAATTACATTATAAATCAAAATTCTGAGTTAATCATGCAAGGCAAGCAATGGTGAACAAAACTACATTTATTGCAACAATTAATCAAATTCAAATTCATTGGTAACACTTTACAATAAGGGTACATAATGCTTATTAAGCATTAACTAACCCTTAATTAACAGTTAACTAATGTGTCTGGTAATCACTTACTAATGGTGTTCATGTTAACTAAGGTATTCATTTATACATGACTTAATAGTCATCTTTATAAACTATTAAATAATGTATAAATGAATACAGACACATTAGTTAACTGTTAATTAAGCATTAACTTATTAAGCATTAACTAACCCTTAATTAATGTACCCTTATTGTAAAGTGTTACCATTTCATTTTTTATTGATATACATGATGCTGACCATTTTATTCATATAGCAGTCAGTGCCAACAGAGGCACACGACTGATTGGGCCTTGTGATGACTCTCTTGGCCAAAGCATTACCACAGATAGCCAGCTGTTACAGTTTCCCTGCTATCAAAACCTCATAAATCAGTTGCTGTAGAATTATGCATTGATGTGTAACTTTGCCTTACATTTGCAACTGTTGACGTCAACTAGCCCGAAACCACCAAGGTTTTATCTAACAAGAGTAATTTATCACATTTCCATATCAATTAGTGAACAGCTGCCTCACAGCGCCTCCAGGAACACAGTCAGCATCTGAGTCAAGCAGCCACAGATAGAAGGCTAGTTTGCCTTCAGATTTAAAGCCTAAAATCTGGTACTTCTAAAAAAAAAAAAAAAAACATTTTGGAAAATAATGTCAATTGTATGTTCATTTACAACATACTCCTCCTCAAATGTATTCTTATTTTCACATTGATACTTGGTATTACTTAAAAAACGACATATAGTCATAAATAAGGCTTTTATTTTGAAAACTGTAACCCGGAACTCCTATTTCTTTTATTCTGGCTGATTTGACACTGGTACAGTTATTTTGCCTAACACAGAATCTAACCCTGTAATACTAATGCTATTCACAATAACAACTGTGTTATCTGGGATATGACTTGAATAGAGCATCAATCTAATTCAAGAAAAAAAAAAAAAAAATGTAAATATAGAGATGGTTCCTATGTCCAAACCATAGAGAAGAGTTTATGAATGAATGCTTTGGCACCTATTATGTGAATTGTGATTTTGATCACAATTGAATGAATGAATTGATCACAACCATGATGGCAGAACTTGAAAGCATAGGCGATGCGTAAAGCCCCTCTCCTTTCAAACTCTACTCTCTAATTCAGTTGAAGTGATTGACGGTGGCTGTCTCTTCATTGATCTGATAGGGGTTCTCATGCTTATCGACTTGATGACCCTACTCGTAATCTCGATGGTCCACTTTTCTAATACCGCCCATTAACATCTTCACCTCCGATTTAGCACCTCGGCTCCGTCATCATTCACATGATGAATAATCCCCATTAGACCGAGGTGTCGATCCAGAATTAGTCCACATGGGGGGGGGCGAGGGGGGGAGGTGGAGGGGTTAAGATCACGCCTTCATCTATCATTAGCGAGCTCTTTTTCTTCTCCTCTCCCGGATCGTCGACAAGACTGGTAACGCGCTCCGAACCGGGGATGACGCTTCGTTTTTTTTTCCGATTGACTCGTCGGAAAGGAGGAGTGACGGTTGTCTCATTCCCCCCCCCCCCCCCCCGCCGCTCCGGGACCCCCGGCTGCGCCCCCTCTTCATCGGAGCAGGTCGTCCATCACGGCCCCGGTGAGCGCTCGTCCGTCTCTGCCAAAGCCATGACGCTCTGACGGGGGACGGAGGGCAAAAAAATCCAGACCATCAGTTCCTCATTAGGAGACCCCAAGACCCTCTTAGTCAGAGTCTCTTGTCTTTTTTTATGTTAGATTTTGTACACATAAAGTGCCATTTACAACTTGGGGGTTGTAGAATCAATATTTCTTCATGATAAAAAAAATGGAAAGAGTGAGCTGAAGAAGAGGACGGTACCCTAAAGCAGTGGTTCTCAACGTGCGGTCCGTGGACCACCAGGCGGTCCTTGAGGGGGTTCCAGAGGGTCCCCAGAGGGTCCCCTGGAGGGTCCAGAGGGGGTTCCAGAGGGTCATCAATTTGAGGGTCCCCCTCAAATTGATGAATGGTTAAACTTCAGAATTATTTCATTTACAAGAAGTTAACACAATTGGAGAATGTAGAAGAATGACTGTTTTGATCATAGTTTCTCTGTTATCTCTCTACCTACAATACAGATAGTAATGGGATTCTGGACAAAATCATATCTGACATTAAAAATATCCACAGATTTGGTTCCAAGAGACAAAATCTCATCAAATGGGGGTCCGTGGCCCCGATGTGGACTAAATTACGGGGTCCTTGATGTGAAAAAGGTTGAGAATCACTGCCCTAAAGCTTGTGCTGAGTCATCCACAAAGTAATATGGATTTCACATCAAAAGATGAGACAAGAAAACAGACATTCCGCTTTTACGTACGGGTCTTAACTGGTCTCCAAGTTAAACATGTTAAAACCATGTCTGGCAGGGCGCTCCAGTGGAAAAACAGACATGAGACAGCCGGCTTAAAGAGACTGCTGTTGATTGTAGATATATAGTCGCTGAAAATCACTTGATGGATATAAATATTCAGTTGATCTGGACATGTCTAAACCGTTTTGACGTGATGCTTCCCCTGCGTCCCGTGCTTCGCTCTCTAGCATTGTGGGATGTAAATTGAGAGAGACAGCTGTCAAAACTGAAAATGTATCCCCTTGGAGACACTTTGTTTATTGAGACTGGGCCAAAATGCAACCAACTGCCCCTCTTGGCCGATGCTAGGCACACACTACATGACTTTAGGCGCCATTATAGCCAGGATTTTGCCATCACAACTGATTTTTAAAGTTGGACCAAGGCTTTTCAACCTGGGCCTTATTCTCCTAGTTTCTGCCATCATGATGGTTGATTGTGTTCAAAATGTTGTCACTTACTTCACCATAGAGTTTTACATACCTCTAGGTCACAATCTGCAATACACACCCAGAGGTTAAACACAATCTCCAACAGTTGAATCCAGAAAAGTTTTTTCTTGGAACATCCACATCCAAAATCATTTGTATTGATGTATTTAAAATCAACCATAAATAAAAACTGCAGCTGATATTTCTTGCTTTTCATAAGTATGGTTGATTGTATTAGGTGTGAATACAACTGATAATGATTGATTTCTAATACCTTGGACTGCCAATTAGCTTACACTAGTTAAAATAACATATCTAATACTGCAACATACTCAAGTTTCAGGCAATGGGTAATCGGAAAATCAGATGTAGGCAGTTCCCATTGCAGAGTGAGTGTTATTGTGTTGAAAGGGCAGTGAAGTAAGTGGCAAAATTTTGTGAACAATCAATCGTCATGATGGCAAAAACTAGGAAAATACAGCCCAGGGGCCGGATTCACCAATGTGTTCTTAAGATGCATCTTAAGAAATGACATAAGAGGAAAATTTAGGAAGTTCTTAAGAAGGCTCTTTAGTGAAATTCCTCAATATTTTCTTAGTAACAGTCTCATTTCTTACAAATTTCTTTAATTTTCCTACTTAAGAACTTCTCAAAATAGGGCCTGAATTAATTCTGGTTAATAGACTTTAGGCTTACTGCCATTGAGGCTAGGAGACAAGGCTAGGAGGCTAGGAGACAAGGCTAGGAGGAAACCCAAAGTGCTTCCATCTACAAAATAATTGGGTAAAAACCTATTTAGGGCAACTGCAACTGATGAAGCATATGAAAAGATTTAAACATTGGTTGCTGTTGGTAACTGTAAAATTTGCTAGCTTATTTTCAACAGACATGAGACAGAGGCCTACCTGGCCCTACACCAAATAAAGCTTTACAATACATGATAATCTATAACCTACTTGTCTAAAATGTGTTTAAATATATGATATTAGAGGCCTACCTTTTCACTGTAGGAATTTAAATGTATGATATTAGAGGCTTACCTTTTCACTGTAGGAATTTAAATGTATGATATTAGAGGCCTACCTTTTCACTGTAGGAATTTAAATGTATGATATTAGAGGCCTACCTTTTCACTGTAGGAATTTAAATATATGATATTAGAGGCTTACCTTTTCACTGTAGGAATTTTAAGACAGGTGAAGGGCTGTCTTGAAGTTAAGAAAAAAATCAAGAACAAATTTGAGAACTTTCATTTCAAGAATACCATTTATTTCTAATTTGACACATAAGAAGAAAGTAAAAAATATATATAAGAACTGTTTTTGAGAATAGCATTTTTTCCTATTTTTTTTCTTAAGATGAAAGTTATGAAAAAAATGGCACTTGAGAAGATTTTTTTTTTTAAAGAGGGTTTTGTGAATCCGGCCCCGAGGTCGAATTAGAAAAAAAGAAAAAAAAAAGAGGGCAGCCGGTGGCATCGCTACCCTTTCCCAGCGCTTGTCAGGGCTAGTTAGGGTGAGTAGGGTGAGTTTCCCTCGGTGACACGGTATCCACTCACCTGTAAACAGCAGGGAGCGTTTCAGATGCTATCAGACTGAGTCCTGGCTCTGGGGAACAGGATGTTTACAGGCCTGCTAGGGGACAACAAGGAGCAGATACAGAGGCGGCCATTCAGCGCCACTTGTCATCCGGGAGAGCTACACTGCTTCTCTCTCTCTCTCTCTCTCTCTCTCTCTCTCACCCAGTGACACAGTGATTCCATTTACTATGGAACAATAACAATTAAGTAAGTACAGGTTAGTGTGTATAGTGTTATTTCTGATTCAGTATTCTGGTCAGTGGGTTGATGTTGGCCTTTTATCAGCCAGTCAGTGTCATCCACCTCTGATATGATTGATGGTGCAGTTTGTTTAATAGTAATTTGATAAAATTGATCAAATTAATTTGATAAAAAGTAGAAAATATGTTCAAATATGTTTGAATATTAGTAGTAGTAATAGTAGCAGTAGTAGTAGCGGCAGCAGTAGAAGTAGTAGAAGAAGAAGTTAGCAAAGGTATTAGTATTATTATCTTGGGTTTTAATGGAGAGTTTTAGTATCCCATGGTTTAATTGCCTAAAGTCTCGGGCTTTTCCACCCTGACAAGAATACAATTATTTTCTATTCTTTCCGACTAAAACTTTCTTCCCATGAACGAAAATGCGTGAAACTTGGCAGAGTACAGTATAGTCCAAAACTAGGTATACTGAAATATGGAGACAATTGGCCTAATAGTGGCACTATAGTAATAGTTCAAATTTTAAAACTTCTTTCTTTCTTTCTTTCTTTCTTATACCTACCTACCTGCCCTCCTTCCTTTCCTAATAGTCATAGCAGCAATGAAAAATGAATGTGTGTGAATGGAAAGTGATCCTTGCATACTGCCACGAGAATACAATTCTGGTGCTAAATTCTTGTAATAATTTATATTTTTTTGTAATGTAAATATATTGAATACTTCCATAAAATATCAGCTATCTGCATCCTCAAACCCAAAACACTGGTAATCGGTGTTCACAACCCCATATTGGTCTAAACAGAATACTGTGACTGTCATCCTGTTAGTATAAGAGTTGATATCTGTTATTTCATAGCCTGGTTACAGCCTTATGAAGCCCTCTCCTAGGCTTTATAGGTGCTGGTGCTGGTGCTGAATTGATGGCTGTCCTCGGGCTAAGCGTTTTTCGGGGCAGAACGGGGCCTGCTAATGGCTTTTCTATTGCCTTCTGTGCTCTCCCCCCCCCGGTGTCGGCCGAGGTCTGAGGCGGCCTCGCCCTGACACCGGCTAATGCACCGATACGCCGGGGCCTCCGCAGCCACTTCCAGCTGAGAGCCACATTATGACGAATGCTTCCACCGCTCTGACACGGGGCCTTCTTTAAGGGACTCGCTGGCACCGTGTCTATGCGTGTCTATGTTCCCAGGGTGCTATGTTCCCAGGGTCCTATGTTACCAGGGTCCTAAGTTCCCAGGGTCCTATGTTCCCAGGGTCCTATGTTCCCAGGGTCCTATGTTTCCAGGATCCTATGTTCCCAGGGTCCTATGTTCCCAGGGTCCTATGTTCCCAGGGTCCTATATTCCCAGGGTCCTAAGTTCCCAAAGTCCTATGTTCCCAGGGCCCTATGTTCCCAGGGTCCTATGTTTGCAGGGTCCTATGTTCCCAGGGTCCTATGTTCCCAGGGTCCTAAGTTCCCAAGGTCCTATGTTCCCAGGACCCTATGTTCGCAGGGTCCTATGTTCCCAGGGTCCTATATTCCCAGGGTCCTAAGTTCCCAAGGTCCTATGTTCCCAGAGTCCTAAGTTCCCAGGGTCCTATGTTCGCAGGGTCCTATGTTCCCAGGGTCCTATGTTCCCAGGGTCCTATGTTCCCAGGGTCCTAAGTTCTCAAGGTCCTATGTTCCCAAGGTCCTATGTTCCCAGGGTCCTATGTTCCCAGGGTCCTATGTTCCCAGGGTCCTATGTTCCCAAGGTCCTATGTTCCCAGGGTCCTATGTTCCCAGGGTCCTATGTTCCCAGGGTCCTATGTTCCCAGGGTCCTAAGTTCCCAAGGTCCTATGTTCCCAGGGTCCTATGTTCCCAGTTGTTTCTTTACTTCTTTCTTTCTCTTTCTTTCTTTCTTTCTCTCTTTCTTTCTTTCTTCTACCTACCTACCCTCCTTACTTTCCTAGTAGTCACAACAGCTATGACAGCTTGCAGCTTTCTTTCTTTCTCTCTCTCTCTCTCTTTCTTTCTTTCTTTCTTTCTTATACCTACCTACCCTCCTTACTTCCCTAGTAGTCACAACAGCTATGACTGCTTGCATATAGGACCCTGGAAACATAGGACCCTGGGAACATACGACCCTGGGAATATTGGACCCTGGGAACATAGGACCCTGGGAACATAGGACCCTGGAAACATAGGACCCTGGGAACATAGGACCCTGGAAACATAGGACCCTGGGAACATAGGAATGACTCAATAAAAATATCCACGTCCCAGTTCTGACGACTCCAGTTTGCAAATCGCGAGAACACGGCGTTTTATCTCGGAGGGAAATGTGTTTCAGACAGCTTTGTGAACAAGCTATTCCTGGCATGCACAACATCGCCTATCAGAGAAAGTCTTTCAACCTCTCCCGCTCCAAATCCTGACATCGTTTTTATTCAACTCAAGGTTTATACCGGTACACAGCATCTTACGTAACTCCCCCTTGTGCTATTCTGGATGGATGAGCACCTATGTAGGAGCCCGGCTTGGGTGGAAGAGGGGTCGGGTGTGTCGGCATATAACACAATTCATATTATCACATTCATTTGTCAATACCATACAGCCCCTCCTGCTCTTCCCCCGGTGGGTGTGCTGTAGTTTTAGCAGTGAAGTGCCCCCCCCCCCAGTCTTAGATGGCTGATTGGTCCAGCTCTGTCACCCTGCGCTGAGCTCCGCTGGTCTGATTGCTCTATTGATTAAAGACTGGTTAAAAGTTTAAAAATAGCCCTGTGGGGAGCAGAGATGGATGATGAAGCCTTTCCAGGCCCAGTCTCTGTCTGGGAGTCTTTCACACCAAGCTGCCTGCTGCCATCGGACAGACAATTCACATTATGTTTAGTATTGTTTTGGGACAATACACAGTTGTGTTACTTTTCAACATTGTGGATATTATTTACATAACAATTTTTCTTTCTTTCTTTCTTTCTTATACCTACCTACCCTCCTTACTTTCCTAGTAGTCACAACAGCTATGACTGCTTGCAGCTTTCTTTCTTTCTTTCCTTCTTTCTTTCTCTCTTTCTTTCTTTCCTTCTTTCTCTCTTTCTTTCTCTCTCTCTTTCTTTCTTTCTTTCTTTCTTTGTTATACCTACCCTCCTTACTTTCCTAGTAGTCACAACAGCTATGACTGCTTGCAGCGTTCTTTCTTTCTTTCTTTCTCTCTTTCTTTCTCTCTTTCTTTCTTTCTTCTACCTACCTACCCTCCTTACTTTCCTAGTAGTCACAACAGCTATGACTGCTTGCAGCGTTCTTTCTTTCTTTACTTCTTTCTTTCTCGCTTTCCTTCTTTCTTTCTCTCTTTCTTTCTTTCTTCTACCTACCTACCCTCCTTACTTTCCTAGTAGTCACAACAGCTATGACTGCTTGCAGCTTTCTTTCTTTCTTTCCTTCTTTCTTTCTCTCTTTCTTTCTTTCCTTCTTTCTCTCTCTTTCTTTCTTCCTTTCTCTCTCTTTCTTTTTCTTTCTTTCTTTCTTATACCTACCTACCCACCTTACTTTCCTAGTAGTCACAACAGCTATGACTGCTTGTAGCTTTCTTTCTTTCTCTCTCTTTCTTTCTTTCTTTCCTTCTTTCTCTCTTTCTTTCTTCCTTTCTCTCTCTCTTTCTTTCTTTCTTATACCTACCTACCCTCCTTACTTTCCTAGTAGTCACAACAGCTATGACTGCTTGTAGCTTTCTTTCTTTCTCTCTTTCTTTCTTTCTTTCCTTCTTTCTCTCTTTCTTTCTTCCTTTCTCTCTCTCTTTCTTTCTTTCTTATACCTACCTACCCTCCTTACTTTCCTAGTAGTCACAACAGCTATGACTGCTTGCAGCTTTCTTTCTTTCTTTCTGACTAAAACTTTCTTCCCATGAATTAAAATGCGTGAAACTTGGCAGAGTACAGTATAGTCTAAAACTAGGTATACTGAAATATGGAGACAATTGGCCTAATGGTGGCACTATAGTAATAGTTCAAATTTTAAAACTTCAAAAAACTTCTTTCTTTCTTTCTTTCTTTCTTTCTCTCTTATACCTACCTACCAGCCCTCCTCCCTTTCCCAATAGTCATAGCAGCAAATCTGCAGTTTCTAGTATTTTAGTTGAAACAATTCAAACAGATATAAAGTATAAAGTGCAGCGTGTTGTCCAAATGAATGAATGAAAAGTGAATGTGTGTGAATGGAAAGTGATCCTTGCGTACTGCCAGGAAGTTGCTGTGAGTCAGAGGCAGCGATTCCTGGATGCTACAGCTCTGTGGTTCCCAGATCCAGGACTCTCATGTTGTGTGAAATCCCATTTCCACCCTGGCCCTCGCCTACAGACACTCAGATCTGGGAGCTGCCCAGTACAACCACAGTCTTCTACAGTTTGTTATCGAGCAGCTCCACTTGAGCATTTGTAGGTGAAATGCCTTGCTCCCAGCTTTGCTTTTCTAAACATCAGGCTGCCCCCCGCCCTGATGAAGAAGAGGAATAATCAAGAAGAATGAAAGCTGCAGAAGGGGAGTGATAACCAGGAATGGCAACCCAATCTAGGCCCCTGCTCCTGCAGCCATAATCCTGTTATCCTGAATGCTGGAAGTTTGGGTCAATAAAAATGTATGGGTGAGTAAGTGGGTGTGAAGAGCGTGGGAGAGGAGGGGGGTTTGGGATTGGAGTGTCTCAAATCTACCTTTATACTGAACTATATAGTTTATGACCAGCGTTGTTGTATTTCATAAATACATAGTACTAAATACCAGTTTACAACTAAAAAAAAATAGTTTTAGTATGCAAGGTTTAAAACAAAAGAAAAAAAATCTTCTCATAGGGTGAGAGAATGTCAAGTGTCATTTTCTTGACACTAGTGGAGTTATCTGCCTTGACGAGCCCAGACATCGGCTATATTTACATGTACAGAGAATTAATTAAACAGGTTTCTGTGGCATGGAAACATCTTACTGCTTTCACTTTTGGGTTGCACTGTCTGTGCAAACTCGCATAGCATTACGGGTAGATTTTGATTGGTAATTTTGATGAAAAGAATTGCCTGGATCGTCAGGTTATTTGTCAGTAGATCACACAGTTTACTGTCTCAGTCACAGGAGAGAGAGAGAGAGAGCAGAGTTAAATATAACACTTCTAGATGTGCGTCTTAACATCCTTTTTCTGCAAGCCTGCTTTTTATTCTAGCGTGAGTAAATAGGCTTACATATTGTCACCATATCGTACAGTAATGTGGGCATAAGAATAACGCACATCCGATCATAAATTAGACCTACTCATGTGTGATCGATCAATAGGCTGTTATGGCTCACAATATATAGCAATGCATAATGGCTGTGTGTAATGATACAGTGTCTGCTGCGGCTTGAATTGAACAGTTTTATGTGTCTGGCCCCAGGTGATGCCAGCTATGGTGTGTGTTTGTGGACAGCAGGAATGCTGACTTTAATATGCCAAATACAGGATTTCTCACATACTATTCTTTTAGCAAAACAATTTTAGCAAAACAAATTGTACCCTAGCAACATATATAACAACCAACAGAGAGAAAGGTTATGGTGTGGATGTAGGTCCATTCTGTGACCATAACCCTAACCCTAACCCTAACCCCTAACTAACCCTAACCCTAACCCTAACCCTACTCCAAAACTCTGACCCTAACCCAAACACTAAATCATTCAGATATACTATTGATGAAATGATCAGTTCCCAGTCATAAACAGCACAGATATGACCCATGTCGACTCAGTTCTGTTGAGACGGTCAAGTCGTTGTGAAATGTCACCTGAAAGCCCTTTATACTGCTTCATTGTGCCACTCATACTCCATTTAGTCCTGCATTTTAGCTTAATAATGACAAGTGGAAAAAAAATCCCAAACACACACTTTATATTTACTAACTTATATTGTACCATAGAAGTAGTGAATGTGCATTGTGCCTTTCTCTATTATTTCAGTAGGATATTTCACAGAACGGGGGCAAAACATGTGACAGTAGCTCTGGCAGCATGCTATTTTGTTGTCAGCCGCTCTGCACTAATGCCTCTGTGCTTCCTAAGTGGGAGTATGGCAGGAGTTAGGCTGGATTTAATTAGGAGTGACCTGTTTTTGTAATCTACTGCACTTCTACTCCACTGTATTGCACTGCTGGATCGGACGGCGCTCGATGCCGTTTCTCACAAGTCGGGAACATCTGAAGGGTTTCTCTTTACCCATTTTAGACAACAAATATTTCCTGGAGTTCATTGCTCAACAATTCCAAAATCCAAGTTATTGCGTTCTCTCTTTTGTTAGCAAAGGTCCTTTGCTAATATTAAAGAGTTTTATTTTCATGTGAACTTGTAAGAGGTGCTGTCACATTTTTTAAATAGCTCATTTTTACTTCATTTTTTACACAGTTTTTTTTCTCTCTGTACTGGTTTGATGCCTCTTGGTTATTCTCCTGTCAATGTGATTTGCAGTGGAGTGTATTTCCATGTCTTGGACGCCATGTGTAAGCATTTTACCCTGTAAGCCAACTCTATAATAGCTCTGTTGTGTGGAAGGAGCTATTGTGCTGCTCAGTTCAAAGACATTAACAAGACTATTCCCTCCCTGTGAGAAAACAATGAACAAATCCATAGATGACAAATGAGAAACGAACGACTGTCACTGGTTAAAAGTGAGACCTAATGACTGATGGGAAGGCATTTTCACAACGGCTTTCAGTGAGATGAACGCACAGGCACTCATCTGCCCGGCGTGTTGAGCCTAATTTCCAGCAATCAAATCATCCTCACAAAGCAATAACGTGAGTGTGAAAAAAAAAAATAAAAAAAAATGACATAAACGTGAATACAGAAAGCCCTCTGGGGAAGGTTGGATGGCACTCTGACATACGAATCCAATAGAGAACAGAGGCCACGGACTGTGACTTGAGCTGCTGCTTCGACCACACACACACACACACACACACACACACATGCAAACACACCTCTCCTCCCCACCGAAGCCCACACCCAGCTTATTGTCTGGTATTTCCAAAGGGAGCCATTGATTTCGAAGGAGAGAGCGAGCAAAGTGCGGACAGTATCCATTACAGCGGTAAAGCCTGGCATTTCTCTCTTAAGCCCTGCGCTCAGCCCTCGCCACCGAACGGGAAAAAAAAAGGCAAGAAAGCCGCTCAGCAGTTGGCTCCCGTTAGCACTTCTGTGATTATGGGTCCTCAGAGGTGCGGACGTTATCTCCAGACCTTAAAAGACGCACAGCTGTAATGCCTTCACTCGCGCTAAGCAGGGGTATTTTCATCAATAGGCTTACGGAGCGGAGTAGAGTGCAGCGGTGACCGTGTTCTGAAGTTAGTTGTAGTGAAGTGAGTGATGCCGTCACATTGCTGACTCACTGGCCCTGCAGAGTAAATGTATCTAATGTATGTATGCACGTCCCAAATAGGGTTTGACAGAGTTTTCGAAGGCCGATACTGATATTTTTTTTGGATTGAAGCTGGCTTATGATGGCTGCTGATAGTCCGAATTTTATCTTACATAGTACAGGTCAACTAAATCCACACAATCCATATTAGAAAAGTGAGCCTCTAAACGAGCCGTGTGGACTTCTGTAACTTTGTGGCGTCACAAAGGTTCGCTCATTATCTTTTTTTTTTTTTTTGACCAATTTTTTTTTTTTTTTACTTTCCACAAGGTTTGCAGGTGTAGATCAACGAGTGATGATCTCTGTCAATAACATAACATATAGGTATACCAGGGCATTGATAGACAGAAGTAAATAAAACAGGAAATAAAAAAACAAATAAAATATATACTTTTTTTTTTTTTTTCCCCGTAACAAATTCATAACTTAACGTTTTAGTCGCACTAAAGCCATGCAATTCTAACTAAGACAGTACAAGATACAGAAAAGTAACAGAAAGCACAGCTCATTATTATTTTTGTAAGAAATAATAGACTAACAAAGTGTTTTTTTCAAAGCGGTTGAGCGGTTGTCATTGTTTATTTACCGGAGAGTTTTCCCTACCTGTAGCCGCCGGGCTGCGGTGTCTCACGTTTCACTCTTGGAACGGTTAGCCAATCGGAACAGAGGGGTCGTTAATATTAATGAGCCTTAAAGACAAAGCGACAGAAGCAGCCTGTTCTTGGTAAGGCTCAGAGAGATGCTGGAAAATGAACGTGTGAAAATGGATTGAGAGTGTTTTTTGGTACATGACACCACACACACAGCTTTGAATGGACCTCAAGACACAAAATAAAACGCTGGAAAGTGGAGAATATGGGACCTTTAAATTCATGAAAATATATAAATTCTGCTGTATTTACTATGACCTTTTTTCTACTGAATGTACTTTTTACTTCTGGTCAGGATCAGAGTCTAGACACCATACTAAACTCTATCTATATTTGCATTCATTCTCTACAGCCTGTCACATGAGTTGGCATATAGCAATAAGCATTCACGCTGTGTTGCAGCAACACAGTGGCTCTATTTATATCTAAATCCTATGAGTATTTAACTCTTGTGATTGTATAGTGTCTATACAGTGCCTGGAATAATTCCAGTAGTCCACTCTGTTTTTCTTTTTCCCATGGCGCAGCCGACGGCATCACGAGCCAAATTCAGGTCAGGCAGTCAGTCAGGTAACGCTTAGTGGGATAATGCGCTTTGTCAGATGGCCTCTAGAGGCCCTACAAACTTTAACGGTAGGTGATGTCATCTTGTGGTATTTAAGTAACGTTAGTGGAAGTATTTGTCATTTAATCGTGTCGCAGTGCTTCAGAGCATAGAATTGAACACGTGCACCATGGGTCTGTATGGAATCTGTGCTTGTTTCAAATACCATTATCCTTTCGGTGGATTTAATTATATGCTGCCTTTCATATCTTGAACCCCTTGGACCCCCCTCCTTCCCTTGTTTTCTTTCATCCTGTGAAGACATGCCTGGACAATACACTCACACTGTGTCCAGACTGTCCCCAAATCTTGGTGTCCTGCTTGTGCTTAGGCCTTTGCTGCCACCAAGTCACGGATACAACTTCTGACTCTCATGCTTTGCTGCTGAGAACCAGGATGTTTAGGTCCAGATTGTAGCTTCTGGCAGACAGGTGTCTGAGTGAAAATGTAGAATGTTACATATAACCGGTGACTTGTAAAAGCAGACATTCAAGGTAGCTTCCCCAACAATGCTTATTAATAGTAATGTTATTGCATAACTCCAAATTACAGTGATGCTTTACCCTCAACACTGGCAATCTTTCACCTTCTGTGTCAGTTCACAGCACAATGCAGAGAATCAGCGGTTTAAAGCGATCAGTGGGCTTCACTGTTCACCTCACCAAGACACACACACACACACACACACACACACACACACATCTGCTAACACCAAAGAACAGTATTTTTAACACCACTTCCATCTTCTATCTATAATAGATGTATCCTAAATGTGAGTGTGCTTGTTAATGTTTGTTGCAGTGAATCTGAAGCAGAGATATGAGATCTGCATTGGAAATTCCATAATCAGTTGCATATGAATGAAAACAGCACAATTAAACCATTTATGAATTACAAAGACTTATTTTTTTTAATGCATAAACCTACTACATGCAGGCCATAGTGCTCAATTCTGATTTTTTGCCCAGATGTGATTGATTGATGGGAAAAAATCAGAAAGGGACCTGCAGTGGAGCTGTTACTCCTCGGCAGGGGAAAGGAGGCGATGGAAGGCCTTCCTCACCCTGGAGAAGAACCGCCTCACCTTTTTAACGGGTCTGAACTCTGCAAGACAAGAAAAATGTGACATTTTAGTAAAATGATCACCCTTCACTCAACATTAGGAAATATAATATGAAGCAGAAATAATACACCTGTACAGATCGAATTTGGCCTTGTATCTTACTTTTTTTCTTGACCTCAGTGGGGATAGAGGCCGAAGCCTCCCCAGCCGGGACAGTGGGAACAGAACTCTTCTCAAGCGGGACAGAGGTAGTGGACGCCTCGTCAGCCGGGTCGGTGGTAACAGAGGTCTTGTCAGCCACGACAGGTGTAGTGGATGCCTCATGGGCCAGGACAGAGGTCGCGAAGACCTCGTGGGCCAGGACAGAGGTAGCGAAGACCTCGTGGGCCAGGACAGAGGTAGCGCACGCCTTGTCGGCCAGGAAAGAGGTAGCGAACACCTCGTGGCCCAGGACAGAGGTAGCACACGCCTTGTCGGCCAGGACAGACGTAGCGGACGCCTCGACGGCCAGGACGGAGGTAGCGGACGCCTCGACGGCCAGGACGGAGGTAGCGGACGCCTCGACGGCCAGGACGGAGGTAGCGGACGCCTCGACGGCCAGGACGGAGGTAGCGGACGCCTCGACGGCCAGGACGGAGGTAGCGGACGCCTCGACGGCCAGGACGGAGGTAGCGGACGCCTCGACGGCCAGGACGGAGGTAGCGGACGCCTCGACGGCCAGGACGGAGGTAGCGAACACCTTGTCGGCCAGGACACAGGTAGTGGACGCCTCCTCAGCCGGGACAGAGGTAGCGAGCGCCTCCTCAGCCGGGACAGAGGTAGTGGATTCCTTGTCGTCCACGTCAGAGCCCAGAGTAACACTGTGGTTTGTGTTGCTGTCCGAGTCCCACAGTGTACAGACGCTCATGGCCAGGAAAGACTGTTGCACACTGAAAGAAGTATGACAATCAAACAATTAATCCATCAATCAATAAATCAATCAATCAATTATATCATTCTTCCCTCCATCCACCAATCAAGCACCTGTCCAACCATTTGCTTTGTCTGTTAACAGCGTTAACGCCTACACACACACACACACACACACACACACACACAACAGACACACACACTTACTGAGGGCTGATGGCTTTGAATTTCTTCAGGTAGCTCATGTTGATGAACTCATGCTCCAGAGCGTCACTGGCTGTGATCCTCTTCTCAGCATCAGTGTCCATCATCTGTTGCATGAGGTGGAGGAAATCAAGCAGGTCTGGAATCACAAGCGCTTCACTTCCTGGTGGCCTTGGGTAGAGCTGGATTTAGAAACAAAGTCAAAGACAGGTTAGTCAAATTCACTCCACAGCTCATGGAAACAGAGCAAATGAACACTATTAACTAGTGCTATTATCTGTCTATCTGTCTGTCTATACATCTATCTAGTTGGTAATCATAGCTTGCATGTTATAGGACTTGTCAAGTGCCAAATGAAAGGGAGAAAGGAAGGAAGGAAGGAAGGAAGGAAGGATGGATTAGTCTGTCCTTCGTGTACCAGTTCGCCCTTCCTTCATTCCTTCCATTCATTTGTTACTTGACAAGTCTTGTAACATTTAAACTATGAATACCAAATCAACACTGGCCTTGCTGTGCTGCTCACATACACACACACACACACAGAAACACTAGACCACCACTACTAATGCTACTATTGCTGCTGATAATGCTAGTACAGCTACTATTACAACTACACCTACTACTGTTAATGCAACAACAACTACTAGTAGTAGTAACACTCTAGCCACCGTTAGTAATTACCAAGGAACCATAAAACTTTATAAATTCAGCTTTCCATTTCATTTCATTCAATTGCGTAAGCTCCAATTAATCAAATTCTAAATACATTTTTAAACTCTTTCTAATGAATTTGAATTTTTAACTTTCAAGCTGATGCAAGCACACAGAGTTTCTTCAGAAAATTGAACATTTCTAGTCTTTTTTTATACAAGAAAGGTGGGACTACTTACGTGCATCATTCCAGACAGTGAAGGCAGAATGTGAGTCCTGCTCTCTCTGGACTTGATTCCTGTTTCGCAGGTGAACTCCTCTGGCGTCTAAAGAAACACAGAATATATATGAGTTACTTCTTCATACATTTTTTCAAAATTTTAAAGGATTGTTGAATCTTGTGGAAAAAACAACCTGTCCAGACAGAGCCAAGGCAGGAGGGTGTTACAATACCTTCAGCCTCCAGACGTCTGGGTCCTGTCTGAAGTAGACGTCCGTATAGAGACCAGCATCCAGCCGGTGCTGGTCTGGGAGTCCCTGCGTCTCCACGATGAATCTTATCTGGAAACACAATACAGCATCACATTAGCCTACATTCTACATCACATCTCCATATGGGTTTGAGACTTGTCTGTGGTGGAAACCACCTGGTGGTCTTAGAGTAACTGCACAATCAAGTATAGGTATGTTATGTTACTTACTGCGTCATATTCACTGGTGGAACTGTAGATGGGGGCACCCAGGAACATGTAGGCCATGATGCAGCCCAGGGACCACATGTCGATGGCCTCGGTCACTGGGAGGCCCAAGAGAACCTCTGGAGCCCTGAAGGTGGAAGACAAGAGCCAAACATAAGAAATGTTAGAGAGACCAAGAATACAACATCTGACATGGTACCAATGCAGACACAGGACCACACTATATCAGCACTAAATATCAAGTACAGTCAAATTCAACATTTTTCCTAGTAGCTACAGAGGAATGACAGAAGCTCAACTACTCATTTACAGCAGTGCTATGAAACTCTTAATAGAACTTACCTGTACCACAGAGACTGAAATGTTTCCCCAGGAGTCACCCACGATGCAGGGATGGCCAAACCGAAGTCAATCAGCTTGACTTTTAGTGGCTGATCCACACAGTTCACCAGCATGATGTTATCCGGCTTTAAGTCTGTGTGGATAACACCAATTGACTTCAACCCCTTAAATGCAACAGCCAGCTGCTGCACAATAGGCCTCATTTCAGTGAGAGTCAGGGGCCGGTTTTGCTCTTCCACAAAGTCCTGCAGACTCTTGTCCAGCATCTCAAAGACCAGACAGGGGTGTCCTCTGTGCACGAAACTGTCGTGCCAGTTCACCAAGTTGAACATGTCTGTGTCCAACACATTGACAATGTCCAGCATGGTCCACTGGGGAGAGAGAATGACATGTTAGTCAGGTTCTTTGACAGTTAGGTATAAACAGTTCATGTTACACATTTTAATAGACCAAGCAAAATTTGAAACATGTTACCCAAAACTTTCATGAGCATTATCATCAAAAAGAATAAAATGATCTTACCTCTCTGTCATAACTCCTCATGGCAGCAGCCCCAGTGCTGAGGACCTTCACAGCCACTGTTGTGTCTGTGTTCAGGTTCAGGCACTGGGCTACTTTGCCAAAACAGCCCTCCCCCTTGAACACCTGGACCAGGAAGTCAGAGTCAGTGCTTTTCAGCACCTCGTTCTGCACTACCTCCACTGGTTCCTCAGGTGCCTGGGTGAGAGGTGGGGCCGTGACGCTCCGGGGACCGTATTTCACCCTCTCCTCCTGGACTAGCCGGAACCAGGAGGAACCAGGCTCCGGGAAGGTGAATTTGGGTGTTCCCTCATTCACTCGCTGGTTGCTTAGTTTCCTCCTCTCCTCCAGGACTAGCTGGAACCAGGATGAACCAGGATCCGGGAAGGTGAATTTGAGCGGTCGCTTGTTGCTGTTGCTCTTCCCTGCGTTTGTGTCCCGAGGGAGAACTGGGGAACCTGGGGAGAATATTTGTAAAAAACGTCTTTAGTCAGAGTCATGCAGTCAACACATCACATACAGACACATAATTAAACCATTAATTATGGCCTTGAATTGAAATGCTTTCTTCTCAGTCTGAGACTATATGAAGTAGACACATGTATCAAATGCAGAAGATACTCTGAGCATTTTAATGAGGAATATTCCCAAAGAAGTCTCTGTGTGTATATGAACATATGTTATCAATAATTATCGATAACGGGTGGGAAATCGATAAGTAAAGCATATCATTTTTTTATATGAATAAATTATATTCTGCACGCCGATTGGTTATCCAAACTCTCAAGTCCTGGTTTTCCCTAGTTGACAGCAGGCCTATTCTGCTGTGATTTGCCACTTAGTGAGCCACATTGTGACTGAGCCTGGAACAGCAATCAGTCGGCCTGCTGCATGACAAAAATGCCACACAGCATGCGTAACGTTTGCATATTGTTGCGGCCCACTTGCCGCAAATTGATTTATTGCTGCAACACCAGCACTCTTGTTCCGTCTGCGGTTTGCCCGTTCTGTTGCGCTATCTGCACTTTACCTATGGGTAAGTGAACACAATTATCTACTTTGCTTATTGCTCCATAAACAACTGTGCCGTGAGGAACATTAATATACCATATACAGTAGCCTGCTTGCGTAACTGTTTTATAGTATAGGCGAAATAGCCTAATAGAAAACTTCAACTCCAACATTTACATATTGGTTCATGTATCCTGTATTTGGTTTACTAATATGTCATGTCTGCAGTAAGCAAAATCTTGCATTATATATTTATATGGCTAAATACGGAACAGGCGGATTCGCAGTCCATCTAAAATAGAAGGTATGCGCAAACGAACCGCAGCGGTTCGTACTGTGTTGACAGGAGCGTCCGGACCACCTGTGCTTGGGCTAGCAAGCTAGCGCTAGCTACCTGGAGCTAAGGTAGCCAGGCACCAAGCCGTTGTGGCTTCGACCGGCTCCGGTTCAGAACCGGCAGCGTGTTGTCTGCACTGCCGGTGCAGCAGCTGTAAACAGCTGCGTAACCGACCCAAACGGACAGAACAGAAACGCAACCGGTGTAGCCGAGAAAGCTGTTGGCATGTCCGCTGAGTTTATGTTTATGTTTAAACAATTTCTCTCTCTCTCTATGATAATGTTAGGTTAAAATCAGGCTGTTTGTCTCCTCCGTGAGCCCAGCATTGGTTATTGAGAAACGAGTTACGTTTGTGCAAATAACTGTTTTACCTGTTGGTAGTTTTCGCCAAATTCATTCTCTTTAACTGAGCGGGTCAGGACATTTAAGGAGATTTCTTTATTTGTTAAGCTGAGACAGTTGAGAGATTTCGCGCGTTTAGTCGCCGTGACTCAGGCTTTGTCGCCTCACTCTGGCGAAAATTAAAACTGCCCTAGAAGTAGACTACTGAAAATTGAACTCTTGTTGACTAAACTCTAAAAATAATAATACAATTATTTGTAATTTTGTCCCAACATATCGATTTTTCAAAATTGCTTATCCCGCTTATCCCAGTTGTTAAGTGTCACTCACCTGTCCTGCTCCAGTCCTCCGAGTCCTGCTGGATGCTCCATGGTTTCCACATGGGCCGTGCCAGTTTCTCCACTAAGTCTCTACTTGATGATGAGTGTTTGCTGTGCTCAGGTAGTTGTCCTGAAGTCTCCATGGCTCTTCTGTCTGTCTTGTTGCTCATTGTTTTACCAAATGACCAGTTTCCACCTCAATGTGGACTTATAAAGAAGTCTGCTGCTGTGACTCCATAATGAGCTGTAGAACCTTACAGCTCCATTCTAAACGGCCTACCATAGAGATAAAGCGCTCTTGCTGTATCTCTATGGGGCCTACCTACAGAGTGATTCTTGCTCTAGAGCTCTTGATGTCATAATCTTAGGTGTGAGATGTGTCCATCTGAAATGAATGGGGTTTTCACAAAACTGTCCCTGTGTTTAATACATTTTTAAACTTGGACGTTTTCACCTACGTACGTTCATCTCTCTGATGGCACTGGATCCACTGACTTGTGTATCTGTTTCCGAGTGTGTGTCTGTGTCTGTGTGTGCCCAGAATTATAGAGCACACAACACGCATACATTATATTATTATATGTCACTCTCTGTAATACAACCAAGGATGTATGTGATCTATTCCATCCAAGCACTATTTATCATCTCGTTCCACTTGAGTCATTGGATTGCAGTATTTACTTACTAGTCCAAAGATAATTTCTCTTTGTTAACAAAAGTGAAGTACTTTAAAATAGTTGTTTGTAAAAAAAAAAAAAAAAAAAAAAGATAAAACACTGAATGAATGTGACACTAATAAAGTTGAATTACCACCAAGTTGCTGTGAAACGTAGTTAACCAAAAACACATGTCCATATGATGAAACTCCTCCCCAACACTGACAGCTGAACTGAAATGGGTCTGGTTGGTTTGGAGTAAAATGGCAAAAAAAAAAAAAAACTTGAACTCAAAGTTCCTCTAATGGCTGTGGCCACTGGTCTAGTTTGTTTGTTCCATTTAGTAATGCAGCTTTAGAATATCAGTTTCTCACTTGAATCCAAAACACTTAGCGCTCTCTCTCTCTCTCTCTCTCTCTCTCTCTCTCTCTCCAATATGCTCTTGGGCCACATACACATCCAATGGTAACATCAGGCACCTGGAGTGTTTCGGGGGAATATACTGTACAGATTGCACCTTCCTCCAAACTGATAAGTCATACCTAAAAATGTCAGCTCTGGATTCAGCTTTGCAGAACAAGCTCACTAAGATCAGAATGAGGAGAATCATATATTTGATGACACTTTTTTCTTCCTTTTGTGATTTTCTATTCTCACTATATTCAGTTGGCTAAGTAATGTTTGTTAATTTCACTTTATTGACAGTGCTTACTTTGCATACACAGCATTGAAATGACTAAGTGTTCTGCCTTGATTACATTGTATATGATTACATGGTGTGATCACTACTAATGATTATGTTGTTTTATTTCTCAGTGATTAAAATTGTTACTAGAGCTAATAGATTTGGTGTTATTCCTCCACACTGTGTTAGAGGATTTGCGGATTTGATGTCTGACTAGAGAAATCATTCCAGCTCATTAGCATGGCTTTCAATGGAGAGTTTTAGTGTCCCGTGATTTTTCCTTTACCTGGTATCTATACATTTTCTTGGATTTCTCCTCTGAAGTGAGTTTTTGATTTGTTTGGTTTCTGTTGCCCAATGCACTTCTCTCTTTGTCATCTTGATTTTTTTTATTTTTTTGTTTCTTTCTTTCGGGATGAGAAGTTGTCATAAGCCCCTCGAGGTTTCGTTGTCTCACCTGGACAGTGTGTATGTCTCGTTCTTCTTCTCTGCTTTTTCATGTATGTATATGCAAATAGTGTTTTTCGGTTGACAGTAATAGCATGAGGCTGAGCAACAAGTTTGGATCAGTTTTGCGGTCAATCCATTCACAATTCAGTCAATTCATGACTTCTGACATGATTTTTTTTTAAGTTAAAGCAAATAAGTCTTTTGCACACCAATGTATAAAGAACGTCTTGAGAATACCAGCTCTATTATCATATCAGCAGTGTCAGTTTGTGAGTTTTGAATTATAAGGTTCTATCTGGGTCCAGTTCTAAGATACTGAGCATCAAAGATTTGAAATATCATGTGGCAAAACTGTTATGTACTTTATAGGTTTTTAAATATTTAACCCCAAAAGGTTCTTTGAGGAAAAAAAATAAAATAACACCCATCAAGATCAATCATCCAAGATCATGAATATGGTTATAACTCAATTTTGATAAAAATTGAATTGAGTGAATTTAAGGTGATTTGACCCCATCCCAGGTTTGTGGCTGTGATTTAATTCCCAATGTAATTCAGCAGTAACAATCTGTGTGTTTTTTTTTGTGTGTGTGTGTGCGTTCAGGCCAACGATGCCTCAGGGAACACGTGGAACTGGCTGTACTTCATCCCCCTCATCATCATCGGCTCCTTCTTCATGCTCAACCTGGTGCTGGGCGTCCTGTCCGGGTGAGTACACACTGTAAAGAGGGGGTAAAAGGGGTCTTTCCACTTTTCCCAAGGTGTGCTCTGGTTTGCTCTGCATTCTGGGTAAGAGCTCATATGTCCCTCGCAAGGTGTTATCCGGGATAAGCTGCTTCTGTGCGCCTTCAAATCTCGCTCCCCGCATGCATGAAGAAGCAGAATATTCGAAATATTACCATGGAAACTGAGCGTAAGCAGACCGCCTCAGACTGAATGCGGGCCTCGCTGTCCTGGTTAACACTGGTGGATGCTGGGTAATATCTTCGCTTTCTCACAGTCAGGATAAAAGGTGATCCGGCTTGTAAGTAAGCAGCCTGTGATGTTTACATGCAGCAGCTCAAAAGTGGAATGCACGAGTATCCTGAGTGAAAATGGCATGTCGGTGTGCATGTACAGTATATGCACTGGATGACATCATTATTGGACAATATACAGTAGAATAGAATTGATAGGAATGTGCTTTTCTATGTGCAGGCCCTTGTGGCTGTGTGAATGTTGAAATCAAAATAGCACAAACTGGATCTGTACCGATTTAAGGACTAGAATTTATAACCTCCTCCTCTCCTCTCCTCTCCTCTCCTCTCCTCTCCTCCTCTCCTCTCCTTGTCTTGTCTCCTTTCCTTTCCTTGTCTCCTCTCCTCCTCTCCTCTCCTCTCCTCTCCTCTCCTCTCTCCTCCTCTCCTCTCCTTGTCTCCTCTCTCCTCCTCTCCTCTCCTCTCCTCTCCCCTCTCCTCTCCTCTCCTCTCCTCTCCTCTCCTCTCCTCTCCTCTCCTCTCTCCTCCTCTCCTCTCCTTGTCTCCTCTCTCCTCCTCTCCTCTCTCCTCCTCTCCTCTCTCCTCTCTTCTCCTCTCCTCTCCTCTCCTTGTATCCTCTCCTCCTCTCCTCTCCTTGTCTCCTCTCCTCTCCTTGTCTCCCCTCTCCTCTCCTCTCCTCTCCTCTCCTTGTCTCCTGTCCTCTTCTCCTCCCCTCTCCTCTCCTCTCCTCTCCTCTCCTCTCCTCTCCTCTCCTCTCTTCTCCTCTCCTCTCCTCCTCTCCTCTCCTTGTCTCCTCTCCTCTCCTTGTCTCTCCTCTCCTCTCCCGTCCTGTCCTGTCCTGTCCTGTCCTGTCCTGTCCTGTCCTGTCCTCTCCTCTCCTTGTCTCCTGTCCTCTTCTCCTCCCCTCTCCTCTCCTCTCCTCTCCTCTCCTCTCCTCTCCTCTCCTCTCCTCTCCTGTCCTGTCCTGTCCTCTCCTCTCCTCTCCTCTCCTCTCCTCTCCCCTCCTCTCCTCTCCTCTCCTCTCCTCTCCTGTCCTGTCCTGTCCTGTCCTGTCCTGTCCTGTCCTGTCCTCTCCTCTCCTTGTCTCCTCTCTCCTCCTCTCCTCTCTCCTCCTTTCCTCTCTCCTCTCTTCTCCTCTCCTCTCCTCTCCTTGTATCCTCTCCTCCTCTCCTCTCCTTGTCTCCTCTCCTCTCCTTGTCTCCCCTCTCCTCTCCTCTCCTCTCCTCTCCTTGTCTCCTGTCCTCTTCTCCTCCCCTCTCCTCTCCTCTCCTCTCCTCTCCTCTCCTCTCCTCTCCTCTCCTCTCCTCCTCTCCTCTCCTCTCCTCTCCTTGTTTCCTCTCCTTGTCTCTCCTGTCCTGTCCTGTCCTGTCCTGTCCTGTCCTGTCCTGTCCTGTCCTGTCCTGTCCTGTCCTGTCCTCTCCTCTCCTTGTCTCCTGTCCTCTTCTCCTCCCCTCTCCTCTCCTCTCCTCTCCTCTCCTCTCCTGTCCTGTCCTGTCCTGTCCTGTCCTGTCCTGTCCTGTCCTCTCCTCTCCTCTCCTCTCCTCTCCTGTCCTCTCCTCTCCTTGTCTCCTGTCCTCTTCTCCTCCCCTCTCCTCTCCTCTCCTCTCCTGTCCTGTCCTGTCCTGTCCTGTCCTGTCCTGTCCTGTCCTGTCCTGTCCTGTCCTGTCCTGTCCTCTCCTCTCCTCTCCTTGTCTCCTGTCCTCTTCTCCTCCCCTCTCCTCTCCTCTCCTCTCCTCTCCTCTCCTGTCCTGTCCTGTCCTGTCCTGTCCTGTCCTGTCCTGTCCTCTCCTCTCCTCTCCTCTCCTCTCCTCTCCTCTCCTCTCCTCTCCTCTCATCCAAGATGAGAGGAAATCCAAAGAAATCTACATGCAAAGGGAGCTCACATTTTTTTTTTTTGTTTAAATGCAAACTTTCCAGTGAAAAAGTGCAAAACGTTGCATGTGAATTATCTGTACCATATACATACAGTAGGTGTGAGCAGGGATGTAGTGGTAAATAAAGAAGATGGTAAACTATGTAAACTATCCTGGCTGTCGGTGATCATCATAAGCCAAACATCCACCAATATTAAGAGAAATCTATCATACTTTCAGAAAAACATCAATTTATACCAATCAGATACTAAATTACTGTAATGTTTACTATAAATGTATGTCACACAGAAGTTTTGTCAGCCTAAAACAGTTAAATAAAAAAAAAAACTAAAAAAAAAACGATGGGGTAACTCAACAACGCCACTTTACTGGTGAAATGTAGAATAAAATGACTTGGACTTAGACTTAGAAAACTTGAATGTCCTCCAAGAGGCAATTTGTGGTACAACACAGAACATATAGACACATTTAAAGCACATCAAATCAAATAAACAGCAACGACAATAATCCAAATCATCTATAGCAGCCATCATAAATACCATCACAGTCCAGGCAGACATTTAAAGTGCATATCGATAACTGTATACCTGAGCATATAAACCATTGAAAGCACATCAATAAACAGAAACCACAATAATCCAATAATCCAAATGTAAACTTAGTCTTAGAAGTTTTTCCTTCCTCTCAGAGTGTGAACTCCCCTTGCATCTAGCTAATACTGGGAAATTCCATATTCAGGCCATTCCTCATTTCAGGCCATACGTGACCGAATAGAGGAACGGGACACTCGTTTGTGCACTCTCTCACACACACACACACAAAGCATTGATGGGAGCCAAGGGATCCCCCCCCCCCCACACACCCTCCCCTCACTCCAGGGTTGAGTGCTCTGTGGCGTACGATTCCCTACTCTCCCCACTATCAATCCCTCTATTTCTTCTCGGAAAGCTAATATAATTCTCACCAGTCTCTTCCACCGAACGGTCTCGGCTGCTTCCTTTATGGCATTGGGCTGTGTGACATTAATGCTCTTATTACCGCCACACTCTCTCTCTCTCTCTCTCTCTCTCTTTCTTTGTTGCGTCTGAGCTAACTCGTCCCCCCCCTCGAGCCTGCGGACGGACCCCAGTTGTTTAACGTTAAGCTCGTTAATTTTTTTTTTTTTTTTTTTCCCCGAAAGAAGCCGCGGTCGCTCTAAAGTTTCGTGAAATCTATTCCCTCAAAGTTTCTTTTTGAGCTCAAGGTGAGAGAGCGTCCCTCAAAGACTTGAAGTCGCTTGTGGAATATCTTGGGTTTTTTTTCGTTTTTTTTTCCTAAAAATAATGAGTCACAACTTTTTTTCTTGTTTACTTAATTTTAACGGTAATTAATTGGCCGCCGTCGGGAGAGGAGGATGATGACTAGAATGAACAAACTACAAAGTCAGCAGAGGCATTAATTTGTTTATTTCCCCTCGCAGTCTCATTTATCCCTGTTTTTTTTTTTACGTGTCCATCATTACGTGTCCGTCATTTTCCTCTCAAAGTTTTTATCTAGATTCCCTCTTTCATTTAGGCATTTAAAAGATAAGTTTGGCGATTTTGGACCTATATATAATTTGTCTCTTACATACCTGTACTTGGACCCACAGAGAATATTGGAATATTGACTCCAGAGTCCACAGAGAGCTCCGTTGCCTCTTGCTGCGTCCAAATGTCGATTGAAACGGCCTCTTGCTGCTAACAATGAGTCCAAACAGGGTTTGTCAAAATATCTCCAAAAAGTCATTTGTAGGCTCCACAGGGGAGTTGAGAGTAAACGGAACAGTTGCAAAATGAATATACAAAATTAGCTCTGATTTCATGGCACAGTTCCACAGTTCCGCACACTTTCACAAATCAGAAAATCACAGACCTGTTTTTCTCTGCCGCAGCACATACTGCTGTGGGGTGATCTAGTTTGGACGGGCAGGTCAGATTGTAAACAGGTGAGCTTAGAATTATAAGGTTCTTTCCAGTGGTGGAAAGTAACTAAGTACATTTACTCAAGTACTGTACAATTTTGAGATACTTGTTGACTTGATACTTAAGAGGGAAATATTGTACTTTCTACTCCACTACATTTATTTGACAGCTTTAGTTACTTTTCAGATGGAGATTTGACACAATGGATAATATAACAAGCTTTTAAAATACAACACATTGTTAAAGATGAAACCAGTGGTTTCCAACCTTTTTGGCTTTTGACGTCTTACAAAAAGCAGTGTGTAGTCGGGTCACATTTCAGATGTCTATGAGTTGTTAACAGCTCCACCAAATAGTGATTTTTCCCTCTAAACCTCACATGGTTTCATTTCAATAAATGTTCAAATGATCCAATATTTCAGCAAAAATCAAAGATTAGAGAAAAAGTCCAAAAACTGAAAACAGATTTGTGTATCAGAACTTTGTTTTTTCTTCTTTCCTCTCCCATTAATCATCTCACGACCCCTCAGATTTATCCGGTGACCCTTTGGAGGGGCCCGACCCCTAGGTTGGGAACCACTGGACTAAACTAGCTAACTGTATATAAAGTAGTTCAAACTAGCTCCACCTCCAGCAGCTACAACAGTAACATGCTGCTTACACACTGATGCTTCAGTATTAATAATCTAATGATGTAATATATAATAAAATATCAGTCAGAGGGACCAAACCACTACTTTTACTTTAATACTTTAACTACATTTTGCTGCTAATACTTATGTACTTTTACTTAAGTAGGATTTTTCATGCAGTACTTTTACTTGTAATGGAGTATTTTTACATTGCTGTATTGGTACTTTTACTTAAGTACTTCAGGATAGTTCTGAGATGTTGAGCTTCAAAGTTTTCAGCATCCATTGAGTAAAATGGAGATGGGTCCTTTTGTTTTAGAAATTACAGACTCAAAAATCATTATTTTCAAAAAATAACACCACACATATGTCAACAGGCACTCATAGAATAGGTTCATGCCACTAACTCAGTTTTGACAAAAAGGTCAGATAGAACCTTATAATACCAAGGTCGGTAGGAGGCTATTCACTGAGTGGAAATGGTGGTGGAAATGGAGTCAATATTGTCTGCGAGTCCAAGTACTACAGGTATGTAAGAGACAAATTATATATAGGTCCAAAATCACCAAACTTATCCTTTAAGTTGATGCTTTTATCCAGAGCGACATCCAACAGAGTGAAGGGTGAGGTGACTGATATTGAAGAGTGATACAGATATTTTTGGATTGAAGCTGCCAATAGCCAATATTTTGTGTGGATATTCAACATCTTTAAATTTGAGTATTTGAGGTTTAGGTATTCAGTATTTCCCCTAGAGCTTTATTCTTGTCAGAGTGGTAAAGCCCTTGAAACAACATCCACATCAGCATCAGTAAAAGATGTACAAAATGAGTGTAAACCCACCATAAATATACATATCACACTGAGAAAATGGACATATACACATCTTATAGAGTAACTATACCTATAGCATGGTGAAAATACATATGAACACACACGCACAGGCAAGCATACATACACACACACACCCATATATACACAGTGATAAGAGCTAAGTCAAAGGCTTTGGAGACCATATAGCCTTCAGCCGCCCCCCTCTGTGGCTAACTTGTCCTCCCCGCCCCCTCATCTCTCTATAGAAGCCGTCAGATGGCCTTAAACTTACCGGGGAGGTGAAAGGTCACTGATGCGGTCTGGCAGGGCCGCGCGGGGGCCATGTCACTGTTTAAAGGCCACGATCTGAGCTTCAGGCCCGGGCAGGAAGGCAGATACATGCAGGGTTTAGAGGCTGCAGAACCCCCCATGGGGAGATCATGGGGTGGGGGGGTGGGTGGTAATATGGTCTTATCCATGTAAGTTAGCAGTCTTTTATCAGAAGGTAGCAGTGCTTGCTAGCTTTAGCCGGTGGTTCTCAACGTGGGGTCCGGGGACCACCGGGGGTCCTTGAGGGGGTTCCAGGGGGTCCCCAGCAAATTGATGAATTGTTAAACTTCAACATTATTTCATTTACAAGAAGTTAACACAATTAGAGAATGTAGAAGAATGACTGTTTTGATCATAGTTTCTCTGTTATCTCTCTACCTACAATACAGATAGTCATGGAATTCTGGACAAAAACATATCTAATGATAAAAATATTCTCAGAGTTGGGTCCGAGGGACAAAATCTCATCAAATGGAACTAAATTAGGGGTCCTTCATATGAAAAAGGTTGAGAATCACTGGCATTAGCTACTATTGAGAAATCAGAGGTAGAGCGGAAGTGTTTATTTAACTTTCAGTGTGATGGGCGGCCATATTTAATTGAAGTCATATTCAGGCTGGGACACACAATCGCAGAAGACACCGAAGCAAACGGCTCACTCAACCAGTCTTTGGACAAATTTCAAATAAAATCCTTTGATATGAGTCCAGCCGGAGGCCAAATTAGCCAAGAAGGTCCCAATGAAAGGATACAGCGACTGGATTGAACAGAACATGATGTTGAGGAAAAAACCTGTTCGCACCAGGTTCACCTCTCCATAACTTAAGCTAGTGTTACCAGTCAGCTATTTCATCTTGCTAACGATATCCACTCTTTTATGAAAGGTTAATATCGGTCTAACCCTAGTTTCTTTACTCGAGGAACCAAGCCAAGCCACTGAACATGCATGGTGAAAAACTGATCAGCTGCCTTTTTGGAGATGCCAGGTTACTGCAGGACGCCATGTGGTTTCAGCAGAATGAACCAAACTGTTTATTTTCTCATAGTACAAGATCTAGCTCTGTTTTTCTCTTCCCCGCACACGCATCTAACCTTTGTTTCCTCTTTGGTTTACTCTGCCCTTCTGCATGTCTGTGTGTGTGTGTGTGTGTGTGTGTGTGTGTGTTTATGTATGTGTGAAAAAGAAAAGGTCAAGTTTACATGCACCTTTCCAGTGGGAGAAAAAACACATGCACCCCTAATTTAGTCCACATTAGAGCCACAGACCCCCATTTGTTTAGATTTTGTCTCTTGGACCCAAATCTGAGAATATTTTTATTGTCAGATATGATTTTGTCCAGAATTCCATGACTATCTGTATTGTAGGTAGAGAGAAAACAGTGAAACTATGACCAAAATAGTCATTCCTCTACATTCTCTAATTGTGTTAACTTCTTGGAAATGAAATAATGCTGAAGTTTAACAATTCATCAATTTGCTGGGGACCCCCTGGAACACCCTCAAGGACCCCTGGCGGTCCCCGGACCCCAAGTTGAGAACCACTGCATTATATGAAATGCTGTTGTTTGATGAAACAGTACCATAGATTGCTGAGGAGGGCCAGGGTGTGTGTATGTGTGTGTTTAAGTTTGTGCCTTTTATCTAATTTTGTGTGAATCTATCTCTGTATAATGTGTAGTGTGTGTGTCCATGTGTATGTTTGTGCCTATGTTTGCCTCTGTGTGTGTGTGTGTGTGTGTGTGTGTGTGTGTGTGTGTGTGTGTGTGAGAGTGTGAAAGTGTGGATAAGTGAAGCTGCAGCAAGGCTGGGAAATCCTAGCTGCCACAACCCCTCCCGGCCCCCGCCACACACACACACACACACACACACACACACACACTGATACACATGCACTAACAGGCACAGACACATGGACGCACACACTACACATTATACAGAGAGATATATACACACACACAATTAGATTTAGACACACTTGCGGGCACACACACACACACACACACACACACACACACACACACACACACACAGGAAGGCAGGCAGACAGCCACTGCAATGCAGGATAGAGCTTCCCCCGGCGTTGTGTGGGAGACACACCAATCACAGAGCTGTGGGGGTGGACTGGAGATCCCTCACTCTTTTACTTCAATAGTCTCCCTCTCTCCCTCTCTCCCTCTGTCCTCCTTTATCCGTCTCTCTCTCTGTCTCTTTTCGAGCTCTTCCTTTCCTCTCTCATTCCGCCTCCCCCTCTCTTTTTGTTTCTCCCTCTCTCCGCCTCGTCTCTCGCCCATCTCCTTTTCCCACTCGATTCAAATCAAATCTGCTTTTTTATTGGCATGACAGGACAGAAAGCTACTGTATGCCGGCAACGCGATACAGTAGCAACGGGGGTGAGGTTAGAAACATTAAGACATTTCTAGTAGTAATATAACACAAAATCATGAAATATCAGTAAAAACAAAACAGAATCAGCCCATGTTATCAATAGTAATATAATAAACATTCAATATTCTCATAATAATCAATTTAACAGTTCAGCTGTTCCATTGCACGTACACATAAACACGTTTTCTTTCTATCTTTATATCTCTTGTTCGCTGGCTTTAGCCACAGTGGAGATGTGACTGGAATAGGGGAAGTAAATAAAAGCATTGTTCAGAGTCTCCATCAATATTCATGCAAAGAGATAGCAGTTAATGAAGGTTCTGTCATTTTCCGCAACAGGAACATGACACAGAATTTGATTGGATAGAACGGTCCTTCCACTGTTTGTCATGGTAATTTGGCTAGTGCAGCGTAAAATGGCAACGATGGACTTTTAAGGGTGAGTTGCTATGGTGACAATGCAAGTCTGGTCATTAAGGCCGTAAACTCTGTCACATTTGCTTGAGAACTGTGTAGATGAGTCTGTTGTATGAGTGCTTAGCAAACTGTCAAAACTCAACTGAAAGCTGCTGTTTGTGCCGAGGTGAACGTAGTTTTATCAAAGTCAGTCACTCTTCTAGTCAAAATCTGCATATTAGCAAACCAAGGTACAAGGTACCAAGGTACAGTACATCCAACAGGTACCTTTAACTTAATAATAACTTAATATAGCTCCTTAAAGGTATAATATGTAACATTTTCGCATTAAAATATCTAAAAACAACTAGACCTATGTTATATATTTTTTTGAGTTGTGTACTTAAATTATCCCAAATGTTTCCAACAATGTTCAAACCCAGAGAAATCTGTAATTTTATTCAAGGTAACGGTGCGTTTCATTTGGTCTCCTGTCATGGCGTCATATCCCCTTTACCCCCTAACTTCCTGTCATGGCGTCATATCCCCTTTACCCCCTAACTTCCTGTCATGGCGTCATATCCCCTTTACCCCCTAACTTCCTGTCATGGCGTCATATCCCCTTTACCCCCTAACTTCCTGTCATGGCGTCATATCCCCTTTACCCCCTAACTTCCGGGGAAACACGGGAAACACCAGATGATCCGTCAGAGAGTGAGGAAGGAAGTCGGCCAACTAGCTAGCTAGCCGCTCTAGCCGCTCTGTTGCTTTTTCATTCTGTTATTTTTATCGCTCACTTGTGACGGATCACGATTATTCATTCCCGTTTGCTGCGCGTTCTGTCACCGAAGCTGTCCCCGTAAAAAAACTCCCATGATCCCACGCTACTTTGTGACATCATCAAACTACGTCTTTTGTTATTGTTTTGATTGAGAGACCCCTAGCGGCAGAAATTACATACTGTGCGTTTAAATGGTGGAAAGTAACGTAGCTTAGCCTACCTTTAGTGAAGAAGAAAAGTTAGCATTCGCTAACTTTAAACAGTTAACGGCTGAAACTGAAATTAACTCAACTATAAACACTTCTACTCACTGTGCAGAGACTTTTGACCTACTTAAAAAGACAGCAGCAACTGGTAAGCGACCACCACTGACTGACTGACAACTTAATTCAGCTGCACTGCCATTTTTCCAATGCTTTGGTCCTTGCTGCAAAACCTAAGTCGTCTAAGTCTGTTTATACGGAAGCTAGTCCAATGGTTCACATAAAAATGGCGGCCACTCCGACCATCCATTCTATAGAACTTTCTATGCATTCAAGTTCTGTGGAACAGCATCTATATTTTTTTTTGAGAGAGTGACTTGTGTCTCAATAGTTAAGGTGATGTTACTGAACCAAGAAGTGGGTTCACTTTTGAGGAAGAGTGCTATCTAGACCAGTAGTTCCTCGGGTCCCAGAGTACTACTAGTTCTCTATCCTACCAGCTAGTTAATTACAATTAATTGCCTTCACCTGGCATCCCAGGTGTAAATCAGTCCCATATTAGATGGCTGGAACACTACGAACACTACAGCAGCTGATTTCACTAGCTAGTTCCTCCTGTCTGGTTTATTGTGTGTTAATCAGTGAAATGAGCAGCTGTAGTGTTCGGTTGGAATGAAAACCTGCAGACTAGGTCACAATGGCACATAACCGAAAACTAATGTTGTGTTTTACGCAGTGTATTTGTATACACTCTAAGGTGTATTGGTAGACTGTATAATGTTGAACTGTAAATTTGGTTTTGACAGTTTTTGAACTGAACTGAGCTGAAATGAACTAAGGCACGTACCATGTGCTTGTGACATGTGCCTATTTGTGGTTATTGTGTTATTAGTATTAGTAGTAGTAGTAGTAGTAGTACCAGGTGCAGTAATGTTAGTATTAGTAGTAGTATTAGTTGCTGGTTTCAATGGAGAGTTTTAGTGTCCCATTATGGCCTAAATGCTGTTTCAGAGGCTTCTCTATCCTGACAAGGTTAACATTTCTGGGGGAAAGGAAACAGAATTTTTTAATGAATTTATGTTTTTTTGTTTGTTTGTCCTGAGAATGGCCAAATATAAAGATTATGATATTGGTACAAAATATAGGGTATTGGCAGTTTCAATCCAAAAATATCATTATTGCCCTTCAAAAACTCATCAAACCCTAGCTATTTTCCAGGCAAGCATTCTCCTTTGCAGCATCGCCCTGCTTCACACTCATTCACTTACATATATTCTCCATCAGAGCTATTGGAGGTTGAGTGCCTTGCTCACGGCCACCTCCACAGTAGTTGTTAAGAGAAAGTACTGTGTGCCTCGTTCACTGCCACCACCCAGACAGTCACAAGCTCGTCTCCCTAAGCGTCAGACCAACCCCCCTGCTGCTGACAGTGAGTTAAGCTTTCCCACAGTGTGAGCAGACACTAACTCTGTCTTACCTGCTGCAAGCCAGCCTGCTGTATACCTGTCAACAGTGGATTGCTCCAGGGCCTGTGCATTTGCCTGTCAGATCCAATAAGCATTTGTGTGTGTGTGTGTGTGTGTGTGTGTGGTTTCTACAGGGAGTTTGCCAAGGAGAGAGAGCGGGTGGAGAAGAGGCAGGAGTTCCTGAAGCTCCGCAGACAGCAGCAGATAGAGAGAGAGTTGACCGGCTACCTGGAGTGGATCTGCAAAGCAGGTCAGACCCACACACACACTCCTGTCAGTCAAACCCTGGTGTTATGATATATTGACCTTCAAGGATCACTACAGTTACACTTTAGGCATGGAATTAATACTTTATTGAGAGGGTTACGGGTTAGAAAATAATTTAACTTATTCAGTCATTTAACAAAATACTTCAACATTAAATATTCCATAAATAACAGGTGTACCTGGAAACAGGAAAAATCTTTAATAATACAGTGAGTATTAATAAAAATGTATACCTACTTTTGAAACAATTTTTTTTAGGGTTTCCATTAGCATTGCATCAGGAACTGTTGTAATTGTAATGTAAATTGCATCAAACCTGCACAAGCATGAGGAGGAGACGTTAACTAACTGTAACATTAAATGCTCAAATTTATTCATGAGAGTAGCCTAGTTAACATTAGCCAAAAAACCATCCATCCAGCTACAGTATTACTGGTTTACATTAGCCTAGTTGTTCACTTGCTAGTTGCTAGCTTGTTGGATAGCTGGTAGAAAATATAGTAATGTTATTGAATTATGGCGATCGACATTTTCAGGTTTTTGTGTATCACAGAGTGAATAATGACATTAATTTTCATTAGAACTTTCAATATAATCTTTAACAACATGTGCAATATCACATTAAACTGTCTTTTACTCTTGAGTATATTTTGAATGAGCTGCTTTTCCAAAAGAGTTTTACAACAGTAATTTAAATTTTACTTGGGTAACAGTATACCTCTGCTTGACAAGATTTGATTTAGTATTCTCTACACTGTTTGTGGGGAGACAGTGATAACAGTGATGATCTCTCATTGGCATAATTATCTAGTGAATTAAATTATAATGAAATTAAACTATTCCTCATTTTGCGTGCGGCCCCCTTAAGGACCCCTGGGGGGGTTCTCAGACCCCAGTCTGAGAACCAGCAATCTAAGCTAATTCTGTGTGTGCCTGCGTCAACTGAGGGGAAGTAATTCTAACCAAAATGAATGGGGGATGGGTGGGCTATAGTTTTTGGATAAATAAATTATGTAGAGGGACTGAAACTGAAATGACATTACTGTGTTTGTGTTGCAGAGGAGGTGATGCTGGCTGAGGAAGACAAGAACGCAGAGGAGAAATCTCCTCTGGATGGGGCGTGGTACAAGAGGAAACACAATAACTCTGGTGAGAGGCACAAATGAACCTGGCATCCTGACAAATCAAAATATTAGCAGATTTCAATGTGCATCATGTTCGCTAAACTGTAACAACCGAGTGAGAAAATCACAGATATCTAAGAAAGATAAGAGTCATTAGAGCAGTTCCACATAGTCATGTTATAGCTAAAAGTATTCTTGTGTTCTGTTAATGTAGATTTGTTTCCAAATTTAGGTTACTGTGACTTGTCTCTTTAGTCCTAGTCCTTTTAGCTATAGCTCCTTTAGCTCTAGTTCCCTTAGCTCAAGTCCCTTTAGCCCTCAATCCTTTAGCCCTCACCCCTTTAGCTCTAGTTTCTTTAGCCCTCGTCCCTTTAACCCTCATCCCTTTAGTCCTTGTCGCTTTAGTCGTAGTCCCTTAGCTCAAGCCCCTTTAGCCCTCGTCCCTTTAGCCCTAGTCTTTTTAGTACTCATCCTTTTAGTACTAATCGCTTCAATTCTAATCCTTTAGCTCAAGCCCCTTTAGCCCTAGTCTCTTTAGCCTTGGTCTCTTTAGCCCTAGTCCCTTTAGCCCTTGTCCCTTTAGTCCTAGTCCCTTTAGCTCAAGCCCCTTTAGCCCTATTAACTTTAACCATAGTCTGTTTAACCCTAGTCCCTTTAGCCCTCATCCTTTTAGTCCTAGTCACTTTAGTCCTAGTCTCTTAGCCTTAGCCCTCATCCTTTTAGTCCTAGTCACTTTAGTCCTAGTCTCTTAGCCTTAGCCCTAGTGACTTTAGCTGTGGTGTCTTTAGCCCCAGTCTCTATAGCCCTAGTATCTTTAACCCTAGTCCCTTTACCCCTCATCCTTTTAGTCCTAGTCACTTTAGTCCTAGTTCCTTTAACCTTGTCCATATATATGTATAATCTATCATACTATATATATATATATATATATATACAGTATATATGTCAATTATGTTGAAAAAAATGTATGTATGTCCAAGTATTGGGCTTGCTCCATTCTGTCAGACCCACCCACACAAACATTTTTGCATGAGCATCTCCATAAGTGAGTGTACAGTATGTAGCTGAAACAGACTTAGTTCCACTGCCTTCCCCCTCTGATATGAGTGTGTGTGTGTGTGTATGCATGGCTGTGTGCACGCACTCTCCTCTTATCAAGGCCGTGCTGCCTCTCATCTGTAGTCTCACCCGGGGTGACACCCACGGTGATTATGGGTGTCAGGGTGGCGGGGTAATGAGATTAGGACCGAGCAGAGAGTGTGAGGCTCACCAGAGTTCAGAGGCAGCGTGGGAGTGTGAGGGCCCTTCACTCCAGTCTGAAGCTCCGCTCAGTTAACAAGAGCTGAGAGCCTGAGAGCCGGCTGCGTCTTCCTCAGCTGTAATGCTGCATTCAGATTGTGGCCGGGAAAAAGAAAAGCGATACCGATCGGCATCCCGGGATGTTCTTTCAACCACAGCGGCAAAGTGCCTTCTTGGTGCCGAGGGGATTTTGATAAACTGGTTTGACCATTCCGTGTACACTGATACAATAAAAAACGACCCATTAAAGCTGCACTAGGCATTTTATATGTATAAATGCACCTGTCTCATCAGCCTAAATCACAAAGTGGGACTGCAACAGAAAAGAGCGGCCCATCCACCCCGCCAAGACGCTGTTTAATGAAATTTTGGTGTTGGGTATATTCGCTCCTCCGCCCATAAGAAATGCCAAATTGAAACTTAAGAGTGAAATCTAAACTGTCTAAACAGCAGTGAGCAGCGCTCCGTCCAGAGAAAGCTGGACTCACCAACATTAGATCTTTTCCTCTCTTGTCTCTTCGATATCCTTTAGTATAAAGCAGCACAGAGCGGCTGGGTTGGTAAACACTACCCAGCCGTCCTGTAAGGTGTTATGGGATTGCTGGGTATTAAAGTTCAGATTATTCAAACCGTTGCCTCTTGCTGCTATTCGGAGGTGCCAATGTGCAAACTTGCCTAGTACAGCTTTAAATAGCAATATTTCAATATTTCATTTCAAAATAGATTACATTTAGCATGTTATTAAATATGATTCCCACTCTAAATGAATATGAAGCCAAGCAGGTAATTGGAAGAGCCCAGCCAAACCAAAATTTGGCAGTACGTCTTTTTCTTCTGGACGCTGACAGGCGAAGAAAGCTCTCGCTTATTCACCATTGTATTTTCTTGGAAGAGGAGGCAAGGCAAGAAGAGTAGGTGGAAAAACACACAGATGCATAGATTTTAGTTTTTTCCACATCTGGTTTGTCTTCACCGTTGTAGTTGAAGGCAAAACTTGGGAAAATCCAACTTTTGTTGCGAGGTTGCGTCTGCAGCTGTGGCAGGTGATAGCACAGGTGGTGGTGCTATTCAAAACAATGAACATCTGGTTTGCTGTCTACCGCATACCGCCACAATGTGAATGTAGCTGAGCTCTCTGTATTCATGCCTCAGTCAAAAATCTCTCAGTCTCGTCTCCAACAAGCTATTGTGTGATATACAGTATACCTTCAACCCCATGTGAGCTGGATTGGAGGTCTCTAATGGCTGCTCCAAAGTCTATATTAAAAACAAGAGATTCCTATTGGCTGTTCCACAGTCTCTCTGTGTGTGTATTTATATATAGACTGTGTGTATAGGTATAGATAGTAGGCTTGGGCCGATATTCGATAATATCGAATATCACAATATTTCGCAAATATCACAATATTTTCCGTGGTATCGAATATGTTCTTGCCTTGCTTTTACAACTTTTGCAGTCAGTGTAACAACGCATTATGTAATAACACCGCATTATGTAATAACTCGACAAAATGTTATAAATTTTCACTTTTAAATGTATTACATTTTGTCGAGTTATTACATAATGCAGTGTTATTACATAATGCGTTGTGACAGTCAGTTTTATCTGTTTTTTACTCCTTTGGAAAGTGTTTTGTAACTGTGTTTTGAAAAGTAGTATGATAATGATAATTAAATTAACTTAAATTAAATTAAATTAACTAGATGTAATGTGAAGCACCCAGGTCCCTGTGAAACTCAGGGGCTGGATAGCATTCAGCACCTTCTCATCACTGCACCTAAAATTGAAAAAAGAAAAAGAAAAAAAATCATCCACCAAATAACATACCAACAATAACATATGACAAATACGTCATAATCTCAATTAAAATCGGATTATCTGGTAATCCTGCTTCATGTTTTGTATGTTTTTTCCCTCATATTTGCAGTACTGAAAAGAGCCAAGAAGAGTAAGAATGACCTGATCAACGCAGAGGAAGGCGAGGACCATTTCACTGACATCTCATCAGTTGGTGAGGACGATACCCCAGATACAATATCTGCCATGTTACTACAACTCACCACACTGTCCAACGTACAAACTCCTCCATTATATTAAAGGCAGCACACACATAACTGCTTCTCCACACAAGCAGTCCACAGCAATGGCTGGACTTGTTTCTTATTGGTCGGTGAAGACCTTTGTCCCACCTAAACTCTCCCATAATTCATTGCGCAAGTACCAATCACTGCAATATGATGCTTCTTCCTCTGCTCAGATTGCAGTAATTGAAAGAAGAAAGAAGTTTAACATCTCAACTTTACATTTATCCAAGGAGAGGGGCAACATATTGAGATTTTAGGATATTGCACTCAAGTTTCCAGTTTTTAATTGGAGTATTACATTGATACGCTTTACATGGGCTGCGGCTGTTTTAATAAAGTCTCCCAGTGCCGCCTGTCTCCGGTCCAGCCTCATCACTGGTTATTATTAGAGCCCAATAAGATGAGCGCCGCTGCACACTGATCAAGATGAGACACGGGGTTCAGCCCTGGAGAAGAATCTGACCAAACATATTTGATTAAAAGTTTGAGAAAATGGATTTTAGATAGATAGAGATGGAGGGATCAGAGAGCGGTAGGTAGATAGAAACCCAAATAAAAAAGATCTATAGCAATCCAATGAGAAATTTTAGGGTACTAACCAGCAAAACTATCAGTCCCCATAGGATTATGATACCATGAGAGATAAAAAATATGCCATAAAGTATGATAAAGTCACTATAAACTTAACTATTGGATAGAACAGACACATTATAAGTCAATAGGTCAATTATAGGAATATTACATTGACATCACAGAACTATAAGAGCGCTATGAACTCACTACTGTATCATCAACTCATTATAAACTCACCACAGACACACTTTAAATCCCCATAGGTAACATAGATAAGTTTATAGAGTGTGAGAGAGAGGTAGAGATAAACAGAGAGAGAGAAAGAGAGAGAGAGTGTTAGTGTGGGTCGTCAGATTATAGGAGTCAGATGTCTGGATTAAAATAGACCAGGAAATGATTAGCCCACTCGTCTTCCTGCGCCAGTAATGAAATGCTAATAGAACAATTTTTCTCCTTTCTTTTTTCGTCCAGCCCCACTTGACATTTGGGCTTAATTTAAGTTACAGAGGGTTTAATATGGCACAGGCAGGATGGGGTGGAGGGAGGATGGGAGGGGGAGAGGGGTTACTGCACTGTGCTCTAATGGTGCCAAGGGCTTCACTTGGGCTAAGTTAATTATATCCCATTCAGCCAATTCATCCTGCAGCCGCGGTTCTTCCTAGCCATTTTTTTTTTTTTTTTTTTTTTACTGTGCCGCCATTATTCACCTTGACAAAATGTGCACCCCCTGTAAGCTGGGCCATGTGCCAGTCGATTTAATGGTAATCATAATCATAAACATAATAACTTTATTTTGTCTAAGATTAGATTTGATAAAACTGTATCGATCCCTGTGGGGAAATTGTGGCGTTGCAGCAACAAATAGTAATAGCAAAGAAAAATAGAATATAAATCAGAAAACAGCAAAGACGGTATTAAATATAACACACCCAACTATTCCAACACTATTTATATGTAAAAATATAAGAGTGGAATGTATGAGCAACAGCATGTAGTGCAAACTGTGCAAACAGACCCTAGTTAGGGTAAGAGGTGATGGGGTTATACCAGCAAAACAATATAGTGGAACAATAACGGAAAGAGAAATATCACCACATGGATCTATATCTATTATGCTTAGTGCATAAATTGCACTGTGCTCTGCATGTGTAGAAATACTTATGAATCAATACCATAAATAATACTACTGAAAATATACTACTAATACTAATACTAATACTAATATAACATAAAAATTCACCTGTAGAAATGTAGTTGTACAACAAAACAAATTTATTACATTACCACAAAATGGTACAAAACTTGGTACAAATGTTCTATTCTATTCTATGCTAACACTATTTTGAGTGATAGTAGGCTCCATGCTAACGCTTTAGCATGCACTATGTTGAGTGATAGTAGGTGCCATGCTAACGCTTTAGCATACTCTATAGGCTGTGACCGGAATGGATGCTAACGCTTTAGCATACACTATGTTTGAGTGACAGTAGGCTCCATGCTAACGCTTTAGCATACACTGTGTTTGAGCGACAGTAGGCTCCATGCTAACGCTTTAGCATGCACTATGTTGAGTGATATTAGGCTCCATGCTAACGCTTTAGCATACACTATGTTTGAGTGATAGTAGGCTCTATGCTAACACTTTAGCATTCACTGTGTTGAGTGATAGTAGGAACCATGCTAACATTTTTGCATACACTATGTTGAGTGATAGTAAGCTCCATGCTAACACTTTAGCATAAAACTTTAGCATCTCTGCGCCATTGAAAAAGAGGTTTCCAACCCTCAGTGTGTCTTCAGATAATTAAATAACGGTTGAATGAAATGAATGGATGAAATAGACTATATTGAATGATAGCCGGCCACTAGCAGTATCTCTAAAGTGAGCAAATTAGAACTTGTAGCAGCTCTAAAGCTATATGGTAAATAATCTTCAATGCTATGCTGCTAAGTCTGGCAGTTTTGATGTCGGTGTCTATGTTCTCAGGTAAGTTGACCAACGAGACAATCTCCCGTACCTCCGCGTATTCCTTTAAGACCTGAACATGCCTGCAGTGCGTGAGGACTCCGTAACTTTATCGCCACTTTGTGCATTTCGTCCCAACTGCCCCCCCAGGGTCGCCGTTCGCCCGGACCAGCGTGAAGAGCAGCAAGAACGAGAGCTCGTCGTACTTCAGGAGGAAAGAGAAGAGGATCCGCTTCACCATCCGCCGCCTGGTCAAGGCCCAGAGCTTCTACTGGACGGTGCTGTGTCTGGTCGGCCTCAACACGCTGTGCGTCGCCATCGTACACTACGACCAGCCCAACTGGCTCACCTATGCACTGTGTGAGTACAGTTTGTGTATTTAAGCACACTGTAATGCAATAAATTGAATCAGTTACTTTCCATTTGAAATTGCTGCAGATAGATTTTCCACTTTTGTATGCATTATATGGGACAAAATAAAAATTGAAATGCAATAATCCAGTGGTTCTCAATGCTGGTCCTCCAGTACCACAACTCTGTTGGTTTTCTATCCTACCTGGTAGCACCTGGTGTAATCAGGGGCTGAATGAGACTTGGGACACCAGGTGAATGTAATTAACTACCAGGTAAGATAGAAAACCAGCATGACTGTGGTGCTTGAGGACCAGGATTAAGAACCACTGCTAATCCAATTTGTATTTGAATTTTCATGTCATAATAAGCTCATTTGCTGACAATTATCAAAATGTTAATAAAAAAGCCACTGTCGGCAATCCATGTTAGAATACAACAAGGTAAGCCCATATATCAGCACTAGTTCTGGCAGATGCTGAAACATAGTCCCACCTTCAGAGAATGACTGACATGAAATGACCATGAAAAAATTAGGGAGACAGCTTAATGACAAAGGGGGGCAAGTCTTTGAAAATGAAATGTCAAATTGGATTATTGCATTCAATTATTCATGTTTTACCCAAATAATGCGTCCAAAATGGAAAATGAAAATGCTATTGAGGGACTGCATTTTCATTTTCCAATTTGCATTAACATTTGAGTAAACTTAACAGTACGCTTCCATACTTTGTAAGGCGAGGTTTCGTAATAATAACTTCTATACCTCTATATTTGATGTGTTCCTGAAATTTACCTCCATCATATCAGATTATTTGACTGGTCAATATCACATTTTTCATAAAAGGTTAGCCTAACCCTGTATATAATATGCCTGCACTATGGATCCACATATGCACGCAAACCCATAAACGCACACATACAAATGTAGATTTCACACACACACACACACACACACACACACACACGCCAACACATGAGCAAACACACATCTCACACACTGCACCATGGGAGAAAACAGCAGTTATTTCTTCAAACAATAGACTCTATCTGTCTATTTGCTGTGGGTGCAGCAGTAGCCCGGCCCTATTGAATTGTGGGAATCAGCGGGGAGGCCCTATCTGACCCGGGCCATTGATCTGTGTGTGTGTTCTCATTCTCCCCGGGGCAGACCTGGCGGAGTTTGTATTCTTAGGCTTGTTTCTGACCGAGATGTCCATGAAAATGTACGGCCTCGGACCCAGGAGCTACTTCCACTCCTCCTTCAACTGCTTCGACTTTGGGGTGAGTCGTCGCGTTCCGCCGGGAGCCGAAATCAATCCGCGGCGGCAGAGGTGGTTTTGAGAGTATGAGAGGGTAGAGTCCTTCAGAGGGTTTACTGTGCAGGTCTGGAAAGTCTGTGAAATGAGAATTGAGTTTGGGAATTCCACAAAAATGTCCCGATGCACATATGGCCGCACGTCTAGTTGCACTCTCGTTTCATTTTATTTTGAACTTGAAAATGTGTAGGAACCCTGACTTCAGAAGAGTGTGTTTGCAGGTGATTATCGGCAGTATTTTCGAGGTGATCTGGGCCGCCATTAAACCCGGGGCCTCGTTCGGGATCAGCGTCCTGAGGGCCCTGCGACTGCTCAGGATTTTCAAAGTCACCAAGTGAGTGAACCTGTCAAGTCCCAAAATACATCTCTGTGCTGGGAACAGTCATATTTATGTATATATTTATGTATGCAGGTACTGGAACTCTTTGAGGAACCTGGTGGTGTCCCTGCTGAACTCCATGAAGTCCATCATCAGCCTGCTCTTCCTCCTCTTCCTCTTCATCGTGGTCTTCGCTCTGCTGGGCATGCAGCTGTTTGGTGGCCAGTGAGTACCGTGTTTCACCTCTATAAATTGTTGTAGAGAGGTCAAACTAAAGCACATTGGTTGGCTAGATCGACCGTTTCCAAAGTGGGGTCCGGGGACCACCAGGGGTCCTTGAGGGGTTTCCAGGGGGCCCCATGTAAAATGAGGAATAGCTTAATTTCATTGTTATTTCACATGCTAGTTCTATAAGCTAGCATGGTGAGAGAATGCATAAATCTGACACTTTTTTTATGACAGGTTTCATTGTCCCTACAGTTACATCCCAACCTACAGAATAGACAGTTATGTAATTCTGTAACTAGTAATTAGACGTTGCCAACCGCAGATCCATCAGTCTGATGAAGACCTTCTTGGCTGAAACGCACTCTATTTAAACAAGAGTGTGGAGCCTATCCATTTTGTATAAGCAGCCATATAATAACAGTGTACAAAGATTAAAGATACTTGTTAAAATATAATAAACAGTGAAAGATAAAAGTGTTGTTAATTGATATATTGACTGAGACAAGAAAACAACATTATTGAGTTTAAAAGCGCTTAGAAATATGTAAAATTTGGATTCTGGGGAAACTGAATCCAAAAACGGGAAAGAACCCGAACAGCATTTGGCAAAAATTAAAACAGATTTCACAGGCTCCTGAAAATATTTGTACATTCCCCTGTCTTCTTCCTCTGTGTGTCCACTAATGAGATACTGACTAAAGAAAAAAAACCAAGGACTTATGGCAGGCAAGGGACAAATTCAGTTGCCATTGGAATCCCCTCTATCTGCCTCCCTCACATTGTGGGGAGATGTAATTAGGTCCCAGTAGATAGACAGAGAGAGATACAAAATGTCAGCATTAGCACAACTCATCCATTTGAGGAGAATAAACACTGAGATCAGCCATAAGGTCACCCAGACTAGGCACTCAGAGTGCTAAAATGCACTGGGCAGATATTGCACTGGGATAATATGGTGCTGTCTGCACCAGCCTAATGGACAGGACGAGACGGTTCTCCGTTTTACAATAGCTGGAGGAGCGAATGTGACTGCTGCGGCTCGGGAAGCTGATTACCTTCAAAGAATCGGGTTTGTTTTCTCCCCGCAGGTTTAATTTCGAAGACGAAACGCCGACAACAAACTTTGACACGTTTCCAGCGGCGATTCTCACCGTTTTCCAGGTAAAGGTCAATGCCGTCACACTCTTTTTTTTTTCTTTTTTTTTCTGTTTTAAAAGAACACTTCTGCTGAACTCGACTCACAAACCCCCCCCTCGCTTCTCCCTTCCAGATCCTAACAGGGGAGGACTGGAACGCAGTGATGTACCATGGGATTGAGTCGCAGGGGGGCGTTCGCGGCGGAATGTTCTCCTCCATTTACTTCATCGTTCTCACTCTGTTCGGAAACTGTATCCTGCCCTATTGATCGGAATCGATTAACCCTTGTGGCTGTCGGGCAGCGCGACTCCACGCCGTATACCACATTGAAATGATTTATCATTGATTTCAGAATGGCAACGAGAACTGCCGCAAGTGTAAATATTGATTCTGTATTTATCGATTCTTTGATCTTTTCCTGAGACCGCAAAACAACCAGACACTCTCCTCAACGTCTTCTTGGCCATCGCCGTTGATAACCTCGCAAATGCCCAGGAGCTCACTAAGGTACCGTATTTCTTAACACCCCGAGATGTCTCGGCTCCATAGGAGTCTCTACCGCGGGAGCCGGTGGAAGTAGGAGAGCATTACCCAGAGCATCCATCAAAACCAGTCCCTTACCTTAAATTGCACGCCACATGCACACTTCATCCCCTTCCTTTTACGTCCGTTGGATAAGACGATGAATGTCCTTCTCGGGTGCATACGGTACCTCGCTTTTATCGGTTTCATAATGCCGTCCTCTGTGGGGGGGTGGGGGGCAGTTGTAGCGTGACTGATGTACGGCCCGGTCAGTAACTCAAGGTAATGAACCGGCCCGATCGTTTGTAGGATTTGCGGTTGTTAATATTTCACCGCTGGGGAAGTACCTCGCTGCTTGTACACACTGTGAGCAACGTGCTTGACGGGTCGCTCTGTTCTGACCGATTCTGGGCAGCGCGAGAGGCTCCGGTTGCATCTATGTAGCGGTCTTGTGCAGCTACAAAGCCTAGCTAGCAAGCGCTAAGCAGGATAAAAAACAAACAGCAAAAAATTAAGAAAATTCTGTCAGAGCTTGTCATCGACCCCAACGATGGGTGCGAGCATTCTCCAAGCGTCATTTCTGAGATCTTCAGTTTCATTCCTCTTTTCAGTCGTCTTTCAAATAAAAGTTGGCGAGAACATGCAAGCTTTGACTGGCTGTAATCATCTTCTCGTCCATTTTGCTGTTGTTCATGAAACAAAATCAGATCAGAAGGGAGACAAGGAAGCACAGAACTCTGATTGGCCATCCATCACTTCGTCCAAGTGTTCCTGGTTCAGTTCAGTTCTACAAGAAATGACTTCCGGTGACTTGGTGATCATGTTGCTCACAGTGTGGAAGCACAGAAGTATCTACTGCAGTCAACAGATCATGGGCACCGTCATGTGATCATAAGGCCACAACCTTTAAAAGGGATGTATGTATGTATGTATGTATGTATGTATGTACGCATTTGCACATGCTCTCCAGGATGAAGAGGAGCAGGAGGAGGCCATCAACAAGAAGCTTGCCCTGCAGAAGGCCAAGGAGGTAAAGGAGGTCAGCCCCATGTCGGCCGCTAACATTTCCATCACAGCGTAAGTCGCAAAGCCCGTTCAAGTCTTTCACTTTCCGACTCGCACGCACACACCCGCGTAAAGAGACAACATCCGGCTCCTTGTGGGGTACAAGCTAACTCGCTAGTCATGCTAACAGTCTCTTTTTACGCCCGTTTCTGTGTAGCCCTGTCTCTCTCTGTGTATTTACACCAACACATACAACGCAGTCAGAATTTTTGTTCAGTATTCTTTATTGATACGTTCGATGCGCGATCTCTATGTTTGATTTAGCTGCTTATTTGTTTTCCCTAGAAGGCCACAGGGTGTACTACTGTAAATGTGAATGTAAAACAATTTAAATGTGTTGACTGAACTCCTCAGAGTGAATGTCCCAGTGAAAGTTGATTTTAAGCTCACTGCCCACGCATTTATATATTCTTTACTCCCTTACTTCCCTTTTTAAGTCAGATCCCCATTCGCTGTCTCCCAAGTGGCTGCTACAGTAGATTTATGCGGGGTCCACAAGAAAAATCATACTTCAAATAGAGACAAAATACACTGATATATAGCACAAATTACTATACTGTAGGCTCATATCTTGTTTCCTGAAGTACAAATACAAATTTGTTTTCTTTACTGTCTTTCTCCTTTTTAGTTGATGTCAGATGTACATGTATGCATATACTGTATATTCAGAGTTCAGCAGAGTGACCTAGTGGTTAGAGAGATCGTTCAATCCCTACAACAGCCAGTGTGTCCATGATATCCCATTTTATTTTCTATGTTTTCTGTTTCTGTTTTTTTTCTTTATCGAGTCTTAAGGATGCTGCACTGCATTTTGTCGTTCTCACAAGTCAAAAATTCCAAAATCCAAGTATTTTTGATTTGATTTTATGATGAACTATGATGTATGCTGGCTCACGGGTGCAAACACACTGCAACAGCCCAAAGCAATTGCATTAAGAGGAACACGTGCGAAAAATCCAAAGCAAATTCAACAACGGAAACCCGCTGCGAAAGAAAAAACGCGATGCATAATGCCAAAGCAAATTAACAGGAAACATGCTGCAAATTCAAAAACGCATACAAACCATTGTAATTTGTGTTGACTGGATATGCAGCGCTTTTCTGTTGCATTAGTTTTCATGGTTTGCATGTGCTTTTGACTTTGCACCGTTTCTGAAATCGCCGCTCGTTTCCTGTTAATGTATTCGCTTTGGCATTCTGCAGCGCGTTTCTTCTTTTGCAGCACGTTTCCGTTGTTGTATTTGCTTTGGATCTTTGTACGTTGCATCCTTTGCAAATTGCTTCGGGCCCTCGTAGTGCATTTGCACCCGTCGGCCACCGTGATGATGTGTCAAATTAGAAACGCTGAAGAGAAACCGTAAAATTTGATAAAGTTCCCTAATTTTTTTTACTCTCATTTGAAGCGGAACCTTTTGTCTGTAAAGAAATCCACATTCAGTCCGTTTGTTTGGCGTGTGATAGGAGGTTAAAGGACAAAGAGGAGACAGAGAAATGTAGAATGGTGTCTGGCTGTTTTTCTCTGACTTCCATCCTATATGATGTTCCCCCCCTTCCCCATTTTTGTTTTGTGCATGTACAGTTTTCTAACGCGCAGTCGAGGTAATGCGCACTCTAGCAGCTCATCCGTCTGCAGCGTTAACTCACTGTGAGTTATGACCTCTCTGTTACAATTTATACCGTCTAAATCCTCCCGTCATCCTCCTCTCTCCTTCCTCTCCTCCTCTTCCAAACCCTCTCCTCTTCTGGTCTCACCATTGACGTCATTCTTGTGTGTTGAACTGTAACAGAGGAACATGGCAGCTCTTTCTTGTCCATACCTCGTTGATAGAGCTGTGTACTTGTTTCAGTATTTTCCATCCCTGTGTTTTTTTTTTAATTATTTTCCCGTGATTGATAGTGTCTGTGTCTGTGATCATGGTAACCGACTGTAATTGACTTCCTTCTTTTAGAAAAGTGATTTTCCACTGACCGTACCTCTCCTTTCCCGCAGATCCAGAGATGCTTCATATCATTGCTCATATTACATGTGCGGTATATGTATATTTGCAGTGGTGATTGAGTTTTCCCAAGCGGGTTGTAAACATGCAGCATCTTATTGCTTCCTTGTTGGCTTCAGGCCTGTGTTGTACAGATGAAAGACAGAGATTGAAAGAAGCTCTGCTCAGTAGAACCAGAGGCAGACGCCGGGTGACTCAGCACTTAGAGGCTGTTGAATGACCAGCGTTTCTCCTTTATAGGGTTCGACTGCTGTGGGTTTTTACAGATGCTGTTACCTTTAGATTGAAACTGCTGATAGTTGAAAAAAAAAAGGCACAATTTCACTAAAGTGCTGGGGAGAGCATGTGCTATATCACCAAAATGACCAAATCAGAATTAGGGCTGCAGCTAACGATTATTTTCATTGTCGATTAATCCGTCGATTATTTTCTCGATTAATCGATTAGTTGTTTGCTCTATAAAATGTCAGAAAATGGTGAAAAATGTGGATCAGTGTTTCCCAAAGCCCAAGATGACGTCCTCAAATGTCTTGTTTTGTCCACAACCCAAAGATATTCAGTTTACTGTCATAGAGGAGGAAAGAAACCAGAAAATATTCACATTTAAGAAGCTGGAATCAGAGAATTTTGACTTATTTTTCTAAAAAAATTACTCAAACCGATTAATCGATTATCAAAATAGTTGGCGATTAATTTAATAGTTGACAACTAATCGATTCATTGCAGCTCAGAATCAGAATGCTTTGCTATTCACTAACCATGCACAATGAGTGGAAAGCTGCCTAATTGCATTGGTAACACTTTACAATAAGGGTCACTAAGTTAAGGGTTAGTTAATGTTTAATAAGCATTAACTAACCCTTAATTAACAGTTAACTAATGTGTCTGGTAATCATTTACTAATGGTGTTCATGTTAACTAAGGTATTATTTTGTACATTATTTAATAGTCATCTCTATAAACTATTAAATAATGTATAAATTAATACCTTAGTTAACATCCCGTAACCCGTAACCTAGTGACCCTTATTGTAAAGTGTTACCAAAGCATTGGCCAAAAAATAGAGCATCTTTGCGCCATGGTCATGTATATGTAAATTATATGTATTCATTATTTGTGATTTTTAGGTGAGACCATGCAACTCTCACTGCACCCAATTCAGTAATAACCAACTCCCCCAAATGCATCGTCATCAGCAAGTAGCAGAGCAAGGGAGAGGGCTTCCCATCCAAGAATCTCAAATCAGATCAGACAACGCTCCAATTATAAAGGGGCTGCAGGGCGTGAGGGTGCTTGGTAGATTAGTTTTACAGTCTTACCTCTTTAGTGTTGAAGGGGGATATTTTGCTTGTGCAGTGCTCTTTTCAAAGGCTCACTTGCGCCACAACGTCATGGAAAAGCCTCTCAAACAGAGTCTCAGTGTTTAGACTATGGGACGCTAAAATGCTCCCTTGAAATCCAGGCTAAAAATAAGAATAATAATATATCAGTCTGACCGTATTCCATTACATTGGACATCTGTAAAGTTAATGTAGTCACACACATCAATATCTTTGTCTCCTATCCTCATTCTTTCCCCCCCTTCCTCTCAGCGAAAGCAAATTCTTTTGTTCTTTTCTTTTGTTGTATCGTTTTGCATCTCTACTGTACTGTATGTGTCTCTCCCCTCGTCAGTCTCCTGAAGCTTGTTTCCCCCCCCCTTTGTCCTTTGTTTGACTGCTTACCGTAACCTGTTTCTGTCACTTTGAAGTTACTTGCTAGTCTTCTCGCTCTGTTTGTTTCAATGTTGCTCCCTTTTATGTGTTTGTAGGAGTTATGTCTGCACCCCAGTCCATCACTACCTGAGGTAAACCCAGCCGCCTGCTAGCGAGGTGGTCGATGATGATGATTACATGCGTAAAAACATACATGATCATATCCTCATAATCTACATTCTCGGGACAAGACAGCATAAGAAAACAGAGCTGCCCCCCGCATCCTTTGCCATACACTCCATGTTGTGGGCTTTTCTGTTCATTCAGTGACTCCAGTTCCACCTTTCCATCCAGAAGCTAGAGTTCTTGTAGTGTGCTTGTTGCTGATGTTTTTACTGTAGAAGGTAAAGACCAATATGTACATGCATCGCCAAGTTAATGGACCGTTGAGAACATCAAGAGCGACCGCATATATTTGTGGAAGAAAGCTAGTTTCTCTTCCTCATTGGTAGGGTAGAGTGATATAGTTCTCTGATGAAATGTCACATGTCACAAAGAAGACAGCATGGTTTCCAAAGCATATCAAAATTGCATGCGTTCAGCCATTTCAAAGTTCCGTATTATGTCAGACATTGACGGGGCAGAAGTAGCATGTCAGAGCATGGTCATGTGGCCATGCTTGGCTTCCGTTCAGGGCCATCCATGGGCGAGCTCTCTCCACAGTCGCGAGGGTCCTGGAGAAAGGTCCCAGTGATGTGCTGTGTTGAAAGCTTCATTGCACCTTGGACATACTGTAAATCATTCAGCATGTAGGGTTTATGTGTGTCATCATGAGGTTTGAAATGGTATACTGCTGGTTTTATATGCTACTATACTGTAAGCTACTGCCATTAAGGCATGAAGTATAAAGTACATACTGAATGTTTTACACCTCCAATAAAACACTTTTATCCCTTATAGAAATGACAAACTAGTAACTGCTGAAAAAAGCGGACCATGTAACAGTGACGCTGACCTGAGTAGTGAATTTAGAAAATTAATTATAGGGTGTTTAATATTGCGATTTCAAAGTCTTGGCGATGTTGATTTGTCCGGTTCTTCTACCCCACCCCCCAGTAAGGAGCAGCAGAAGTCGATGAAGATGATGTCGGTGTGGGAGCAGCGGGCCAACCAGCTGAGGAGGCACAACCGGGCGAGCTGCGAGGCCCTGTACAGCGAGCTGGAGCCCGAGGAGCGCCTCCGCCTCTCCTCGGCCCTCCACATCCGGCCCGACATGAAGACGCACCTGGACCGGCCGCTGGTGGTGGAGCCCCGCGACGGGCCCCCGCCGGGCGGCCACCAGCACCACCACCACAAGCCCTGCGCGCCCGAGGCCGAGGGCGAGGCCGCCGCCGACCCCGCCCCGCCGCCCCAGCAGCCCCGCCGGCATCACCGCCACAGAGACCGGGACAGAGACAGAGACCGGGAGGAGACGAACGACAACGGGGAAAACGGCAAGGACGGCAGGCACCACGTCCACCACAGCCGCTCCAAAGACCACGACGGCAGCCGGGGCAAGGAGGGGAAGAGCGAGAGGTCCCGCAGCCGAGAGGGAGGCAGGAGGCACCACCACCAGAGCTCGGTGGACGAAGGGGGAGGAGTGACGGGCGAGCGAGAGCATCGGCATCACCATTCGCACCGGCAGTCCCGAGAAGGCAACGGGACGGTGAACAGCGGGGGGAGGGGCGAGCGGAGGTCCCGCCATAAAGACAGCCGTTCGTCCAATAGGGACGGGGAGAGGAGTTCCAGGGGAGAGAGCGGGGCCAATGGGGAGAGGAGGCGACACCGGGGTCATGGATCCAGGGGCCAATCCACGATGGAGGGAGAGGAGCCTTGTGAAGGAGACAAGACCGGTAACAGGTATAAACTGAAAAATGTTTCCCGCCTGGCCATTAGTGTGAGATATTTGAGTATATTATATATATTAGTATCTAAGATATTATCTCTGTTCCAGGGACAGGTTTGGTGACTCGGAGGGGGACTCCCTGGCCATCTCCCCCCAGCAGGGGGGGCCAAACTGGCCTTCTGACAGAGCTGAGGACTCAGACAACCGGAGGAACGTCAGACGGACCGGCCAGACCTCCATCCACATCCCTCCTGTGACCATCACCTCCCCGCCCGGAGAGACCACCCTCATACCTAGTCAGTATCAACTGAGGCCAACAGGATGCACATATAACACTTTACATTTTAGTTACATTTTAGGATCTTTATCAATACAGTATTTTACATGGTGATATGTTACATTTTCTTTGAATCTCTCCTCTAATTAGCTAGCTCACTCCTCTCTATTGTGGAAAGTTTTTTTTTTTTTTGTGTCGATTACAGGCCATTGTAAGGCAAAAGTAAAGGAGGGTTGGAAATTATTACAAATACAAGACCTCCCCCAGAATTACTAATCTAGTTCGAAAAAGGGCTTACATGAAGGTTTCAGTGTGAGTAAAGTGTAGGTGTTCTTTAGTTTAGTATGTATCCGCTCAGTGTTGAGAGTGGGTACAGTGGGGGTAGAGTTTACTGTTCAGCCTTCTGGAGGTGTTGTGGGCCTAAATTAGGACGGAGCATCTGCGACGGGATTGATAACTCATCCACCTCCCTTTCCTCTTACATCCACGTCTCTGCCGGCACTCGTCCCAGATAGCACAAGGGATTGTTACATGAGAGCCCGTGTGTTTTGTCAGTGTTAACAGTGCCGTAATCGAACCGTCTGCCTTCACAGTGAACAGTATCGACTGTGAGATGATGCCTATGAATGAGAAGACTCTGGAGGATCTGAGCCAGTGCGGACCCAAACCTATCCTGCCTTACAGCTCCATGTTCATCTTTGGACAGACCAATCCGTAAGTCACCTGAGCCTCCTCCATCCACTGATGAATCTCCGTATAAGACCTGCATAACAAGCTATGGAAGTGACACTACAGTACGGTTGGGCGAGATCAGTTTTTTCATATCATGATATTGTTTCCATATTTTACGGGGATATACGATTTTATCACAGTACTGTGGAAATAATATTCTGCCGATTGTCTTAAAGAGTAGCTAAACCGAACCCAAATCTGTGGTGAAGCCTGAAGACTGACATGGCCCTCTGCTATTGGCTGATCTTTGGTGCCAGGTGATGTCACCTTCTATAGAGTACAACAGGTCAACGTCACTTGGCACCAAAGATCAGCCAATAGCAGATAGCCAGTTTAGTACCCTACTTTTCACTATCTGGTGTCAGATTTCACCACATATTTGAGTAAAGTTACTCTGAATGCCGTGTTTATATTATTGTAGATGCATCCTGCTACTGTGTATCATTCACCATCATCATTCACCTTGCTCTCTTAAGACAGTGAGAGTGAGATGGAAATAGGCTGGGAAGTCTAAACATGCCCAAACATAATGGGGCTCTGGCAGAGCAGTCTTACTCCAACAAAAAAAGTCTAATACAGGCCACTATACCTCCAGGTTTCTAACCAAAAAGACAAGTATGTTTACTTTGTCCAGATAAACTGTGTTAGATGTGGTCAGTACATTCCCTGCTGTACTGAAGCAGCGTCTGTTGCAGAAGTAGTTCTGTACGACTCTGGCCATTGGATGGAAAGCGCTCTGCATTGAATTGTTGTATTTCCATCCCTTCCATCCCTAAAATGTTTTTCATGCAAAACTACAGTACATACATCTTGATCCAAATCAGCTGACTTTCCGATATCATCAGACTTGAAGCTGAAGAACTGTCCGACAGCTGCAGTAGCATTTCTTTTTCATTTCCCTCACCTCCCCACCCCCCCCACCCCACCCCCCAGAGCAGATGTTTCAGTGTTAGATGATGAATGTTAGATGAGAGGATAACAGTGTGTTTATGCTCCAGCCACAACTACTAGTTGGCCCTATTTCTTGACGGCACATGGCAGAGTGGATAGAGTAGGCTATAATACTGCATCTCCAAATGACAAACATGATGTGATGTGCAGGTGCATTAGAGATCGATTTAGATACATTTTCTATACACTGACCAACTTTAAATTTTGCCTATGCATGGGGAACATCTCTCAGCCAAAGACGCCCTCTAGAGGCCATCTCATGAAGTGTCTGACTGACTGACTGACCTGAATTTGCCTTGTGATGCCCGGCCTGCTGTGGGAAAAGGGCTCCTCTGAAACAGGCCAATCAGTACACGGTCGGGCTGTGATGTAAAAAGCTGACTTGGAGTCGACCGATCACCTTATGTTTGGGGGAGGGGGGAGCGGACGGACCTCTATTACTTCCAGCCAATCAGAGGAGTGTCTCTTTCTGGCTGCTGGAAAACGCCGCCAAAACAGCCTGAAGCTCTTCAGGTGGGAGAGAAGCTCTAGAGAATAAATTGCTAAAAATAATCAGGAATTATTTTCACAGGAAAAAGGAACGTAAGAGATATCACCCTGCATGTAATTACCATCTGTCCACCGACCCCCCCCCCAGGAAAAGCTGCAATATTTAAGTGCACTTCCTCAAGAGAATACAGTAGCGCTTTCCTTTCTGCCTCTCACTATGTCCATCTCCTCAGTGGGCTCGCAAACCTTCACATAAACCCCACTGTCAATTAACCACACACACACACACACACACACACACACACAGCATCCAGTTGTGTGCTGATGGGATGAACTGTGTTTATAGGGTTAAAGTATGTTTGTGTGTTTGGCTGTACCAGGAACAGAACCGCAACACGGAAATACAGTAGCTGTGTGTGTGTGTGTGTGTGTGTGTGTGTGTGTGTGCGGTTGTGTATCATATCTATCTTTACTATAGTATATCTATCTATATCTACATTCCTAGACACACTCTGTACATAGTTATGGCCCTGTGTAGACCTGTTAATGTGAATACGACCATTTTGCACATTATGTACAAATATGTTCACATATTCGTTTTCTTCATATTCCCATATTCTTCTAATTTGTTCTATATTGCATATATCTTGATATTTCTTTACATTTTGTCACTTGTTGCATACTGCATGTATTTTATTTTATGGTATATTATCATATAACATTCATTATTTTTTCTTCGTGTCACTATGTTGGACAGCTGATTTTTTTTTGCGCACCCACACATTGTTGTAGTTCATATTTTCTTTATACATTTAAATTTGACTCTCTACTTAAATTGTTCTTGACATCTCTCTCTCTCTCTCTCTCTCTCTCTCTCCCCCTCCTCCAGGGTGAGGCGGCTGTGCCATTACATAGTGACCATGCGTTATTTCGAGATGTCCATCCTAGTGGTCATCGCTATGAGCAGCATCGCTTTGGCAGCAGAGGACCCCGTCTGGGCCGACGCCCCTCACAACAACGTGAGACACACGCTGTACATGAACCTTACACACACACACACAGCATACACAACTACAGTTGACCGATATGGGAGGCTGATACCAATATCTTTTTGAATATCTTAAAATTTTCATGCCAAAAGAATGACAAGAATTCAGTGTTTCATTGCCCAGCAGCCAGTTGCACCAGTTCAACTTAAGTTCAAACGTAGGCTAGTTTGAACGTAAAGTCTCACTAAGTCCGAGTTTACGCATTACTAAAATTTTAACGGTTGCACCAACTGAAATAGTTCCAAAGTAGACATAAGTATTACACAGTATTACAACTTAGGCAAGGCAAGGCAAGTTTATTTATATAGCACATTTCAGCAACAAGGCAATTCAAAGTGCTTTACATAAAACATTAAAAGCATCGAGACAAAATGAAAAGGATAAAATTCAAATAAAAGACCAACTTAAAACTTACACCTACCTCCTACTAGGTGTAAAGTCCTCTGTAAGATAACCGTTGGCACGGCGCATCAATTTGACAGGTGGGATAACCTGCTGGAGGACCTGGAGGAACAAATCCAGCACGGTTTACGTGACAGATTACATCCTTTTGAACAGTATGATGATTTAGATTTATACTCGCGCTTTCGTTTTCCCGGAGCAGAGATACAAAAAATCCTTCACTTGGGGTAATTATTTGTATTCATCTATCCAGAATACTTAGTTTATACAGCGATTTCATAATGTCCATGTGTCTGTCATGCATATTTTAATAATGCGGACATTTCAGTCTCCCAGATGATGTGGCCTAACGAGCTTCCTGATGTTTATATTGCTCCACTGAACTGATGCATAACAAACGTACAACTTTCTTTAGCCATCAATAAAACAAATAACTTTTTTCCACCCTGTTAATGAGGGGGGAAATGGCTAACTTTGAAAATCTGTTGAAAATAACAATAGACTTTACACCCTAACTTACGATAGAGCTTACGTTCAGCTTTATTCTTGTCAGGGTGGAAAAGCCTCTGAAACACCACAGGACACTAAAACTCACTAATGAAATTCTTTAAAGGAGGTTTTGGGGATGATTTTCCTGTTGGTCAACTTTAACTAACTAAGCGATAACACTAAAATCCTCCAAGTGTCCCTCCTGTGCTACGGTGCCTACGAAAGGAAAGGCACACACATCCAGAGACTCATACGCATGATTACTACACACACACACCCCAACTGTTCAAAGGCAAAGGAGAATAATTAGTTTTGCTTCACTTCTCCACAGTTTGCTTCTTTACTTTAATCTCTCTGTGCAGGTGCTCAAGTATTTGGACTACGCCTTTACGGGCGTCTTCACTTTTGAAATGGTGATCAAGGTAAGTGGCTGGAAGAACACATAAGAGATCCCCCATTGACTTTGACTACGCTTAACTATACTATGTCAAAGTTGATTTGCTGGTGTTTTCCCTGTTGTTCCTGGTGGCAAGCCGCACAACTCATTCGATTTCCCACTTAACTGAAAATGCTTTACTGTGATGAATGGGGAGAGGACAGTAAGGCAGTCAGAGCCAGAGCCTCGCCCTCACCGTGACAGTCATGGTGCTTTGTGGTGCACTCAGACCATACTATACCTTCCTACCTCTCATTCTGGCAGAAACTAAAAGTAATAATCCACAACATTTCAATTTAAGTAACTGTCTTTTTTGCAACTATCTATTACAAACACCGGTGTCTGGTAGGTCTTTCCTGGGAAAAATCCAACAGAAAAGCCAAGGAAAAAGACAGTAGTCACAGTACTGGATATATGGAGGGGTTTAAGGGCCGAAACTAAATATATAAATAAATGTTATATTTATAACTGTATAACATTTTTAAAATTATAAATAAATAAATACAATTATAAATAGATAAATACATGTGTGAGTAAATGAATAAGTAAACAAATAAATTAATATACGAATGAATAAATAAATATGCAAATGTGTAAATATATAAATATATATATATAAATGAATAAATACACAAATAAATTTAACATTTATATATTTAATGTCTCATTTAATTTGTGATTTATTTATTTATGGAGACAATTAAGCATTGAATTACATAATTATTTATTTATTCATTTATTTAAGCATTTTATTCTATAATTATATATGTATTAAGCATTAAATTATATGATTATGTATTTATTCATTTATTTAAGCATTTTATTCTATAATTATTTATGTATTTATATGTTTAGTTTCGGCCCTTAAAACCCTCCATATGGACACGCTGTTTGATTGACAGGTGATCTCTGGGAAGAGCAGTGCAGAAACACCACAGCAATGAGCGCTGAGCAACAAAGATGGAGACTAAATAAAAAGGAACTTGCTGAATCGCGGACCAGTCTCTCTTTTTGAGTTTTTTAGTCGGATCTTCATCAAGATTTCTACAAAAACATTTATCTCCAAGCTCAGTGTTTCTTCTTTAGAACTTTCAAACAGTTAAATAACACCAATTTCATTACAAGGCTGGAGTCTGGTAAATCATTATATTCTGTTTGCCCTGTCATTAGTGGAATAAATGACAACAGTGTTCTACTGTGACAGTGTGCGAAAAGAAAAATGCTACTTAAATTCGTCTGAGTAATTCCGTTTCATATTTCTGTCTCTAATCAATGAATAAACAAAGAATTATGAAATGGAAATATTAATTTACTAATCTCCTTACCATTTTATGAATTGCTTCATTCTTCAACATTAATTGCCTCATTGAAATGTACATTTAATAAATTGCTTTACAAAATATGGTTTATTTATATGTTGATCAATAATAATTAATTACCAAAATATTCTATTCAAATTCAGTGCCACATTCCATGCTACAGTTTTTGTTATCACAACACAGTTGAACTTCTTGTGCAAATGTATTTTTAAAAATTGATAGGTTAATAACTTGTCCATTTTGATGTGCGGTTCAAAAGAAAACCATTTTTAAAGATTATTCAAAGAATCCAAAATGGCGCCAAAACTTTTTGGCAGACATTAGAGTCAGAAAAATTCAGCATCGTGTTCAGATACATTTACCTTATAGCTAAATTATTATAGCTTTGTGTCCCGTTAGGACTATCTATACCATACCAACCTAATAAAATAAGATATGATCGACTTCACTAGCTGACTTAGAGGAATGAGGAAGAGTATGGTGTAACAGTGGTGTGTTTGGTGCAGATGGTGGACCTGGGCCTGCTGCTTCATCCCGGTGGCTACTTCAGGGACCTGTGGAACATTCTGGACTTCATAGTGGTCAGTGGGGCGCTGGTGGCTTTTGCATTTTCGTAAGTCCAATAACTCAAACACTTTTCTCTTAAAATGAGCAACGGTTGTGTTCATATTTCCAAAGTTCTGGTTGGTTATCCATTATTGTAATTCAGCTATCTGCCATGTTTTACTGTTGTATTAATGTTTATATTATACTTTATAATTTTTGTGTTGTGTTTCAAATGTGTATGAATGTGATGAGAGGTCTGTAGTTTTGTTAAATAATCTTCTACACTGTAATTTACTCTGAATCAGTGAGTGAAGGATGTTGATGTATGTTGAAGGCTCATTTGTAGACTTTGCAAGCAGTAATTTATTCTATTATGGGTGGTAATCACATTAACGAATTTCTATACTGTTAATATGTCTGATTATACATGTGAGTATGTGCATATCTTATGATAAAGCAGGGATGTGATCAACACAAAAAAGCAGGGACATAGCAGCAAAACAATAATCTTCTATTAGAAGTGAATGAGAGGTGAACTAAAATGCTGAACAAATCCTGGAAGCGAGATGTGTGTGTGTGTGTGTGTGTGTGTGTGTGTGTGTGTGTGTGTGTGTGTGCGTTATGTCGTGCTGAGTGTGTTATTGACATGATCCTCTCCCCCGTTTCTGTGCTGGGATCGTTTTGAAGGAGCTTCATGGGGTAATGCCTCCTCTCCCTCTCTCATCTTGCCTGTCTATGTATCTGTGTGTGTGTGTGTGTGTGTGTGTGTGTGTGTGTGAGAGAGAAAGCTAACACGGCTTACACTGCAAAAACAAGTAATTTCATCACATATTCATTCTTTAAACCTTATTTGTTTGGTGAAAAATTAGTGCGAAAATTCACCAACGGGGTGAGATAATGTTACTTGTCTCGACTTTATCCAAGAGTTTCCTTGGCAATGTCATGAAATACCGAATGCCACACCACTGGTAACAAGATGACGTCATTTGTTTCAATAAAATCCCTGAAACAACATGACAATAATAGATATTGGCCCTGTCCCAGTTGGCTCCCTACCCAGTACCACTTCACCGCAAAGTGTCACTCCAGATGAAGTCACACTCGGAACTGTGAAGGGCCTTACTTACTAAGGGTTGGGGTATAAATGAACTGGTAACTTTGGGACTGGAAGCAGGAAGCAGCCTGCTACCGATGGCTACCAATGGACGCCTTGGTTGCCCAGCTGTTGTTATCAATGGCTTAGGCTTGTCGACTGTCCCTGCAAATGCATGATATCAACAAGATAATCAAAGGTTATAAAGTGAGATTTGTGTTCTTTCAACTGATGCGTGCGTATAGGGGCAGAAGATATTACTATTATCATAGACGGTTCTAACTTGAAAGTCAGGATTCAAATTATTATCATCACATTCTGTGATTTTGCTTAAAGTCACTGTTAAGTGCATTGAAAAGGCTACAATACGTGCATTAAAAAATCACAGTCGTCAGGGAACTTTGATTCACTCGCTGTTGGAGGCTTCTACAGTCCGCTCCCCTTCCCCGCTAATGTTTGGGATTCCCTTCAATATGCGTTTCACGTGAAGCATTTCGAGTTCATGAAAAAGGGAGGTGTAGTGGATAGGGTTTGCGAGAACAAAAAGTTCAGAGTTCGCAAAAACGGATTTCGCAAAAACGGATTTCGCAAAATCAGAGTTCACGTAAACAGATTTCATAAAAACAGAGTACACGTAAACAGAGTTCATAAAAAACGGAATTCGCAAAAATGGAGTTCGCAAAAATGTGAAAACCAAGTTTGCAAAAATGGAAGCGGAGTGGATAGGGTGTGGGCGTAGGGGATGGATTGAGACAGAGCCATTATCTCACGTTCTTTGGCAGATTTCTAACTTATTTTACTTTACTATTTTAAAGGAAAAGGCCACCCTCGGACACTCTTACACTCTTAGAAGTGTAATTTGCTTTTTTGGCGTACCCACTTTCCGTCAACCTGCCTCGTCTACTTCTAGTTGAGTTAGTGATTTCCTACATTTCCCAGAATGACCCACGCCCCTTCCTCAAATCCCAACATAGCTTGTGGCGGCTGCATTGCATTCTGGTCTATTGAGGCTACTGTCAGTGGAGAAATTGGTCTCTCTCCTCTTCTACGATGGATTTCTCCCTGTATGATTGTTGAACGTCTCTCAGTGCAAAATGGCGGCTCTAGAAAGAAGCCCTCGCTCTTTGATTCTGAGGGACTGACACCAAAACCTGACGTTTACCGCTGATGTTTCAAAAGCTGAAACATTTTCTGATATCAAACTCCATTGTAGCTGCTGGAAATATGTCAACGTGACGCCACATCGTCTAAGATTGACCAGATATTCACGGGAACAAGATAAATACACCAAGCAAACATAGATGCATTCCCATTAGCTGTTAACAGTATTGAAGTGTTTTAGATTGTGTTTTCCTTTAAAATAAATTAGACTACAAGACTGATATGAGGTGAAATTACTTGTTGAGATGGGTGTGTTTTTTGCAGTGCGTACTGTTGTGCCTGGGACACATTCCCATCTCGTCGTCCATCTCCCACCTTCCCACGTCTTAACCCTCATTTGCTTGGCTACAGACCCCTCTTCTCCATGCTCCCCTCCACCACAGAGGGGCATGTCACCTCCGTCTGTTCATCATCCTTATCTCCCCCCCACCCTCGCCTCTGATGGGAGGCATTTTCACCAGCGCCTCGCCTCGCCGGAGTAATGGATGTGCTGCTTGGACTGGAATGATACCATCAATTTCACATTTTCTATTATTAATTCACCAAAGGCACACTAATGTAGCGGCCGAGCTGCCGCCGGAGGGCATGAGTACACTCCCAGTGAATATCGATCTTCCCCCGTCGATCCGAGCATGCCCATTAGATTAGACTGTTTGACATGTATGCCGTCACCCCGTAGGTTTTTAATGACTGCTCTATGACCGTACTGTCACATCATTTCCACATATGTGCAGTATACGCTACACTACTTTGGCCTGTATCTGTCAAACTCAGTGTCACAGATAAGGATGTATATGGCTTGGTTCCAAACCTGTGCTAGATAGCGTTTGTGAATTCTTTCCGTGGTTTGTTTTAGCCCTGCTTACATGCCAGACGGGTGGGGTTTGCTGCTGCGCGAAAGTTCAGACAATCACAGGAAAGTCTTCCATTAGTTTTGCGTACTTTTCTGCGACTCACAATCCACCCGACGCTGTCTTGAGTTTCCGATGCGGTAAACTCCACCCATCCGGTTCAAACCAACCCCCCCGAGGATTATTCGCAAATGCTATTTGACCCCCCCAGGCCACTCCCATATCGGTGGTGACAGACAGGAAGTTCTGTTTGATGGTCAGCCGTCACTCCATCCTCCATGCATGTCTCCGGAAGCGGCTCGTTCCCGCCTGCCATCCATTCGACCGACTTGCCTGTGGCGAGGAGGAGGACGAGCCACAGCGCCGAAGTCTGTGAATCTGCGTCATCTCCCCCCCCTCCACCCCCTTTTTTTTTTTCTACCGGAACCACCGGAGGGCTCGGCTCCAGTTTGCAGCCTTTTTCCGGACACATTTCACATTTCCACGCCGCACACTGCAGAGCTGCCTTTTTCACGGCAGCCTCAGATGCGAAGCGGCGACCTGTTTTTTTGGGGTTTGGGTATGAAAATTGAGATTTTTTTTTTTCCCCTGAAAATCCCCCCCCCCCCCCCCCCAAGAAGCCTGTCATTCTTGCTCTTGTTAGGCGTCAGCTCGTCTCCCCCTGATATTTTGGTTGAGACCGAGAAGTTGCAGCCAGAGAACAAGAGCTGAGCAAGTACCAGGAGTAACAGACAGACTTGATTTGTGTGTTTCTTCAATGATAGGCTACCTCCAAAAATAACAGGCACATTCAGCATCCAATCACCTTTTTATTTTCTGTCATTATGGCCTAATATAATTTAGTCGGTGTAGTCCGTTCTCTACTGGGGCTTAACTCACCCAACTGTGCTACCAATCATCATATATCTCTATCTACTCTCATCCACAGAAACCATTATGGTGTTTTTGTCATTTGATGCAAACATTATGCATTATTTTGTTTGTGCGTGCGTGTGTGAAGCATCCATAAATGTGCTGTACCTTGTGTTTTACCACTGTTTTCCCCCAATTAGATCGCAACAAGGTGTGACCAGGTGGGGAACCCCCCTATGCCGTCCCCCTCCCTCACCCCCACCCCATACCCCAAAACCCCACCTTACCTAACCCCCCCCCCCCCTTTCCCCAACTCCAATCCCCTCTTATGTCTCATTCTTCTTCTGCTTAGATCAGGTTCATGTATAACAACAATAAACCCATACTGCAGTGAATCACATGCCTTTTCAACACAACGGGAACCTCTGTCTGACAGCTTTCAACTGCAACCTGCCTCTGTTCCTTAAAAAACATTTAAGGTTTCAACAGTTTTATTCCAAAATGCTACAAAGCCATTTTTTGGGGTGAAAAAACTTAATATTTTATTTCCTATCTAATCACTTAAATAGTAACCAAAGGTCCAATGTGGGTTTTACATTAATGCCACCAATACCACCAGAGCAAATGTCACATGTGACATTTTTTTAAATGGTTGATATCCCATTTTGGAATGAAACTCTTCATTTGATAATTTGAGTCTTGGAAAAAAAATATGGTCATTCTATTCACCAAGTGTCATAGACTGTCCTGATCTTCCCCCACAATAACCAGTTACAGCAAATGCGTCTCTATATTTAATTTCCCGCTTTTCTACCTGTTTCGCATAACGCACTTTGAATTAGAATCTATTAGATGCTTTTAAGCTTGATGATAGATTATATCATAGATGATAGATGATAGAAGGTGGAAATCTACTTTCCATAAAAGTTTAGAGTTTAATTCATCCTTCATCCTGGTGCTCATTCTTGAATTTGTTTAGCCGTGTGTATGGGGGCATTAACATCTTGGAATATCAGACCGTAATAAGGGAACAGTGCACCCTAGGGTGCCCCTGGTTGTGTAAAATGGCCTCATATTCTTTGGCTGTTATACGACCGTGTAGAGCAATCACCAGCCCTGATGACTCCCAGTAGACAGCTTAATATGATTTGCCTGTAGCTGCCTTTGTAGTTGTGATTTAGGTACCTCAAAATTAAAGGTGAAGAAGTATGATTTTTCCCACCCCATGAGACAAAATGACCATAATATATCTGCAGGGGTTGATAGTGTTGTTGATCAATATCAATGACTCAATGATTGGAATCCATTGGAATTTTAAGGCACTTGAAATCTTAATCTTAATGTCCCTTTAAAGTCCTTTTTCATGAGGTGTTTCTGTTATTTTGCGCATCCCCTGTAGCGTTCTTACAACAATTAAAACACCCTGAAAACAGAACATAAAATAAAACATTAGGTGTCAAAGTTCTCCCATTTGTGAATTTACACCAGCATCAAAGGCATCGTTTGTTTCTTGGGGGTTGCGAGCCGAAAAGGTTGAGAGCAACTTTTCTGTAAGGTAGCTGGCGTGCTGAGCAACACAATCCATAGTCACCTAGAGAGAGAGAGAGAGAGAGAGAGAGAGTTTGGAGAACAGCTGAGATAAAAATAGAGCAGTGCTGAGACAGTAGAAGAGGGATTTTATTTCCAGGGCCCAGCTCTCTGTTCTTGTTCCAGGAAGATGATGAACAGCCTTGGCCTCAGCCACCTTTGAAGCTGATGTCCTTATTATCAATTTAACCCCCCCTCCGCTCCCCTCCCCTCCCCCCCCTCTCTTAAGGAGTTTTGTCACATCTCAGCCCCTGTAGAAAGCCCAAACCACAGTCCCAGTGTTACAGAGGCTCCGCATCACCTTGCGTTTTCTCCTCCTCCTTCAATCTACCTGGGGGGGTTCTTTGAAAGCTATCAGAATGTCTTGTGTGGTTATTCCCCCAACTGTGCGACTGTCTGGCCTAAAAACCTCTGGCCCTACTTTACTGTGAAAGCATGCTAGACTAATGTGCATCAGAGCATGAAGCTGCTTGCATGCGGGTGTTGTTAGAGTAGAGGGATCTCAAGAGGGCCGCAGAGAAAAAACACAAGTCACATCACACGGATGCCATGCTGCTTTGGGAATAGCCCGCAACTAATAGGCAGCGGTTCTCAAAGTGGGGTCCAGGGGCCTTCGCAGGACTCCAGGGGGAGAATATATACAAATGACTATTCTAATCAGAGGTTTCACTCTCACCGCTGTTATCTCCCCATGTACCGAGTAGACAGTTAGGGTGCGTTCACGCCAAGCATGTTTGGAGCAGTTTGTTTGAACTCTGGAGCGATTACACCTTTAGTTCAGAAAATGCGGGTCTCAGTCCCAAGAGAACTCTTGTGTGGTTCCTTAGAAGCGAGAACGATTCCATAACACAAGGGTTTATGGGTATAAAGAGACGGATGTTAACATCTGATAGCCAGCAGTTCCTCATGCTTGAAAAGCCTAGCATAACAAAATGAACCAAGGGGCAAAGCTCAGTCTGGACTGGTGCTCATATATAGCTATTTCTTCATGTGTTCTTAACTAGTAGGAACACCAGAGAAGGTCAGTTACGGAAAAGTTTTGACCAAAATCTCTAACCTCATGGGAAGTCAGGTCACCAAAACGCCAATCTCGGAACCCATCGTCGATCGGTCTGACGACGATTAGACTCTGGTGGCAACGGCCAATATTTCGGGGTTTCTGGAGTAGCCAGCGGACATCCGGGCCAAGACTTCCTCTTCCGTGCACCGGTCATTGTTTACAGTCCGATTAGCAACTTGAGACGTGAGAGTCGAACGTTTCTCCACACAATACACAAACATTGATACTTTTTGTAGGTGTTTTAGGTCCAGACGACATTTCGGCTAATCTCTATAAACAGATATCTGCATATGAGACATCGTCTCTCAACTCCGACTCCATTCTCGCGTCTCAAGTTGCTAATCGGACTGTAAACAATGACCGGCGCACGGAAGAGGAAGTCTTGGCCCGGATGTCCGCTGGCTACACTGGAAACCCCGAAATATTGGCCGTCACCCCCAGAGTCTAATCGTCATCAGACCGATAGACGATGGGTTCCGAGATTGCCAAAACGCTGTCCAATAAACAAGCTACTTGTAAGTCCATGTGAATTTTGTTTACAAGCCCAGTTGGGCCATGTGAACCCAAACCAAAAACAAAAATGCCCCCATTTAGAGAACAGGGCTTTTTAGTGCTGTGGTGGAGTATGAATGATATCAGGGTGTACACCAGTGAGAGACATAAAACAGGAGTGATTTACTGATGGGAGTTCTGTGGCTGTATTCTGTCAGTGTTCGCCTTGTTGGCTTCATATTTCTGTCATCTTGTGACATGCGGAGATGCTTACAAGATTGTTCATCGAACAGCAGACAGGAAGCACAGACTGCAGTGTTTAGCTGATTTATTGGGACAAGAGAGGACAAGAACCGCTCCTGTAAACTAAGATGTTGCGGGTGATTGACTCTTTATTGAAGCTCGGCTTTAATTATATGCATGGTATTAATGTAATTTCATAAACCCTCAGTGTCTTTTGCTTAGGGTGTTTTAACCGCAAACCTCATTATAGCTTTTGCCCCCTTAATGTGAGATAGATAGTGAGACGGGACCTGTGACATTTGCTATCTGCATGTTCTATTTTACCCAGAGTCTCTTCTATCCTGCTGATTCAGCACAGGCACATCAGAAGCTATAGGGAACGCTCCCGTACATTTTCCGGGAGGTTATTAATGAAATTCTGCAAAGAACTCCTGACATGTTATTTCAGAAGATTTTTGGCTTATCCTTCCTTTGTGGTTAGGATTTCAGATTCCGCTCCTTTTTGTCATTTGTCGTTTAAGACTCTCTGTCCTCTATGTCTGACATCCTCTTTTCCATTTTACTTCTTTCGTGGTTGTTGCACCATCCCAGCTTAAAGGGGAACACCGCTCAGTTTAAGAATTCACATAGGTTATTCCTATGGTCTGTACGGTCCAGTAGTGTTGTCAGTTTATCCTGATTCCTATTCTTACTTTATTCTGTTTCCCATTTCATTCTCTATGGAGCAGTTCCAGATGGGTTTTGTTTCTCTTGTTTCTCGCTTTGGGAGAGACTTGTTCATGCTATTGAGTGGAATGCTGGACCATAGGAATGACTATCTAGGAATTCTTACAGTATCTTGACTGGTGGACTTTCTAATGGCTTAGACTAAAGGGGAGATATTTATGAAAACAACATTGGTTCCTTCTGAAAAGCAACATTCTGGTTTCTTTTGAATCACTGATTATAGGTTGTAGCAAAGAAACCTTGACTTGAATGCATAACGCTTCAAGGAAGTACTGATCTGGGATCAATGAGTAGATCAAATGGTTAAGGTTTGGATAATGAATTGAATCATTTCCAGGTCTTGAAAAGTTTGTGAATTACACAGTCTAGAAATGATGGGGAATGTGTTGTTGTTCAGAATTGATACACATATTACTTTAGATTTAATTTAGTTGTAGAGCCATAGTTGTAGACCCACAGCACTCCCATTCAAAGCTTCTTTATGATTAAGAGCCCTGATGCACAGTCTTTAGTGTGACCATATTTGCATGCTCACATTAAAAAAAATCATCTTTCTGTGAACTAACCACTTGATTTGCATGTGCTAAAATGCAGATTTCTGACCGACCGGTTCATGTAATCCAGGATTACATGATACACATAGCTAGATGGTTAGGAGAGGCATGTCCCTGTGTGAGTTTGTTTCTATCATGGGGAGCGTACTGCTTGAACAACAATGTGCAACATAAAGAAAAAAAAAGTAAATTTAGTAAAGTAAATTTACTGGTACTCAAGTAAAAGTAGCTCATTTAAAATGTACTCAGTTACTTTAAAAACAGGCATTTGTTACGTATGATCCTTCCCATGTAGTGTAAAAGGACAAGAAGTAAAGCATGAATCAACATGATATATTCAACACAGTTCCAATCGGCCAGTTTCTGATGCCTACTATGCGTTGCTTTGTTAGAGTCTACAATAGTGGGTTAAGTCATGGATTGTTCTATGGATTGCTCTGTGACTATTATATTGAACATATTCCAAGTTAAATTTTCAGTAGCTGGGTTTCCATCCAGCTGTTTTTTGGAAATTAGGATGTACTGTATTAGAAAACCTGAATGTGGAAATGACAAAATGAAAGATGAAATGTCCACAATATCACAAAAATGTTTTTATGCTTGCTTGAAGTGGATTATAAAGAAATGATGTGATAAATAGAAACACATAAATGGAAACGCATTTGTCAAATAAATAATTATGCAGCTTTGGTATAATTGGCTTATAATTGGATTAAATTTCATTGCAAAACTAGCCTCAGCCCAGACTCCTGAATCGCGTCCCACCTACTCTTGCGGTACACGAGCACACACTGTATTTCCCATATGCAGGGCTCTTAGGGTTCTGCGTGGCCTAACAGTGCATACCATAATTCCCTGAACCACCGTGCATTGCAAAAAGCGATGCGCACATACGAACCAATTTTTTGCTACATTTCAAAAATTTACAGAAAAGTCACTTGATAGTTGGATAGAAACATAGCAACTGTCACATAAATGTACGTTGGCTATTATATCAAATTCTAGGCTGAAAATGAATTTATCCTACTTTTACAGTTCAACAATATTAGTAATACAGGAAAAGATTTTACAAACTGAATGCTCTCTGCAGATGACATCGAGTAATTCTTTGTAAGGTCTAACTGTGTTTACTTTTCACAGGGGCACCAAAGGCAAAGACATAAGCACCATCAAGTCTCTGAGGGTTCTCCGAGTCCTACGGCCTCTCAAGACTATCAAGCGTCTGCCAAAACTCAAGGTTCTGCCTGATGTCCACCACACAACAGCACTACACTTTTAGTTTGATTTTGAGTTATTTAGCCTTTATTTAACCAGGTTAGTCCCATTGAGATGTAGGGCAGTGGTTCTCAACGTGGGGTCCTGGGACCACCAGGGGTCCTTGAGGGGGTTCCAGGGGGTCCCCAGCAAATTGATGAATTGTTCAACCTCAGCATTATTTAATCTTCAGGAAGTTAACACAATTAGAGAATGTAGAAGAATGACTGTTTTGATCATAGTTTCTCTGTTATCTCTCTACCTACAATACAGATAGTCATGGGATTCTGGACAAAATCATAACATAACAATAAAAATATTCTCATATTTGGGTCAGAGAGACTCATCAAATGGGGGTCCGTGGCCCTAATGTGGACTAAATTAGCGGTCCTTGATATGAAAAACGTTGAGAATCACTGATTTAGGGCACTATTTTCACGACGGCGGATGGTGGGGCTTTGCGCCAATGAAGTGGTGAACTGCTTTTAAAAGGAAGGAAAAGTTGATTTGATTGGTCATGACTGACGACAGCCCCTACCACACCTACTTAATATGTATTACTCTTAATCCCACCCTGCCTTGCGCCTTTGACTGCACTTTGTGCCATGCGCCATTGATTCATGAAAATAGAGCCTGTGTGAGTCTCTTTTTCAAGGGAGACCGGGACAAGAAAGCAGCATCGAGAGTTGCCTCAGACTCTGTGCTCAGAACATGGAGCCTCCAGTTTATCCCTAAAACAAATGTGTGTGTGTGTGTGTGTGTGTGTGTGTGCCGGTCCTCAGGCGGTGTTTGACTGCGTCGTCAACTCGTTGAAGAACGTGCTGAACATCCTCATCGTCTACATCCTCTTCATGTTCATCTTTGCCGTCATCGCCGTTCAGCTCTTCAAGGGAAAATTCTTCTACTGCACCGATGAGTCCAAGGGCCTGAAAAAGGACTGCAGGTTGGTCCACACGCTGCAGTCTGAAATCCCCCACTTCATGATGTCTTACCTCAGTCTCTTTTATCTTGTAAACCATGGTTAAAACTACCCCTATGCCCCAGGTACCCCTACTGGTCTAACCCTTCTCAACTGTACTATTTCTTTGCACAACCTCACTGATATTGTTTCCCATATGTGATCATCATCCAGTCCACTAGGTGTCTTACCTACATCTTTCCTTAAACAGGTAACGGGTGATATTGATCCTAGCCTTCTGGTTATTGTGAATAGCTCCCTCACATCTGGCTGTGTTCCTGATTGTTTTAAGCAGGCCATTATTCAGCCACTTCTAAAAAACAATAACGGTCTAGACCCATCACCTCAACATTTTAGACCTATTTCTAAGGTTCCCTTTGTATCTACGGTTCTAGAGAAAATTGCATCTAAGCAGCTCCTCGATGTAGTGGAAAAAAAGAAAATTTTTGATCATTTTCAATCAGGCTTTTGTTTTGGGGAATGCTCTATATTATTGCTGCTCGATTTGAGTGCAGCCTTTGATACCATTGATCATCAAATCCTTCTCGACAGACAGGCGGGCATCTCAGGGACTGCCCTTGATTGGTTTGCATCATACCTATCAAACAGAATATTTGTAGTCTCAATTGGTGACTATGTCTGATGTTGTGCTCCATTAACATGTGGAGTTCCCCAAGGGCCTATACTTGGCCTTATTCTGTTTCCTCTCTACATGCTCTATAGGTCATATTATTTGTTGTTTTGATGGTGTCTGTTATCACTGCTATGCTGATGATACACAGCTTTATCTTTCATTCCAGCCAAAGACCTCAACTAACTGAAAACTCTTCATGACAGAATCTTGAGAGAGTTATTCATGCTTTTGTCTCCATGTCTTGACTACTGCAATACCTTGTTTTCCTGCCTTAGCCAACCTTCAGTGGCCCAGCTCCAGTTGCTGCAGAACGCTGCAGCACGGCACGGCTCTTGACTAAAACAAGTCGCAGGTCACACATCACCCCAATAATGGCCCCCCTTCATTGGCTGCCAGTCAAATATAAAATTGACTTTAAAATTAGTTTCATCACCTACAAGGCATTGCATGGTTTAGCACAATAGAGCTTTTAACCTCATACGAGCAGCCATGTACTCTCGGGTCCTCTGGCAGAGCTCTTCCTGAGGTTCCAAGGTCTCTAGAATGAAAACGTAAGGTAATCACACACTTGCTGTAAAGGCACCTAGACTGTGGAACAGCCTTCCAGACTCAGGATGGCAAATACTGAAAACCTTTTAAAATCTTGCAATATTCTAAATATTTTTCTCTTTCTCTATATACTTTACTGCTTTTGTGTACTATTTAAGTTGTTTTTGTTTGTGTTGTGTTATCTCATCTTACTATTGTATAGCAATAGATTACTGTGACACAGGTTACTGTGACACAGGGGACTGTCTTTCAGTCTAGCCTCTACTCCAAAACACTCCAGATTTACAAAGATTACCTTGCAAAGGCATTCTGCTAATTTTTTGCACCTCAGTTGCTTGAGCTAAGAGCACAGAGTTTTTGTCTTATTCACTAAGAAATGTATGCAAATAAAGTTGTCGCTAAACTTAAACGTAGCGGTAACACTTTACAATAAGGGTCACTAAGTTAATTAACAGTTAACTAATGTGTAATTTACTAATGGTGTTCATGTTAACTAAGGTATTAATTTATACATTATTTAATAGTTTTGACTATTAAATAATGTATAAATTAATACCTTAGTTAACATGAACACCATTAGTAAATGATTACCAGACACATTAGTTAACTGTTAATTAAGGTTTAGTTAATGCTTATTAAGCATTAACTAACCATTAACTTTGTGACCCTTATTGTAAAGTGTTACCAACGTAGCTTGAGAGGAGTAAGTTGTGAACAAACAGTTGTTTTTTTCACACAGCTAGCTAACTTAGCAAAGCAACTGATGTTAATATGCAACTACTGGCCACTACTAATGCTATCTTCTACTACATACGTTAGCTAGTATGCAAATCGGAAATGTTTATAAGAAGATGGTGATGGCTTGCTGGCCAGACACAGTGGTTAGCTAGCTAATAATCTGACAGTATCAAAACACAATATTGATTAGATTTGTCAATGGTGAAATTATCAGTTTCCAGTCAAAAAGCCCAGAAATTAACCATGTCTGTTCTGGATTGTTGAGATGGCCGAGTTAGAACGTGTAGAAACCTAACCAGCTGTTCTCAGTCATTGTTGCTCAAAAGCGGAGGACCTCAAATATGGCCACCAGAGGGTGTGTTATGATACCTGAAAGCCCGCTATAAACAGTAGTCGATTTGAGGGGGGATGCGAGGGGATGCCACCCCCCTTGAAATAGCAATTGTCAAAAACCATCCCCTTTGTAAAACTGCCATCCCCCCTTTCATCCCTCTCTATGGCAAGATATCATTCAGTCAAGAAATGTGTAAGCCACTTATTGATATTTAATCATTTTAGAGAATATTGCGCATCTGGAGTTTTCAGCAAATCCGAGGGCGAGAAAGAAGAATCTAGACTGAATTTAACGAAATACTGACAGAAATATAAAAGTAAACTGACAGAAATATTGTAATTTTCACATGATCTATCTTAACTCAAACTCAAATTAACTATTGCTATCTAGCATGGCAAGGGGAGTGAAGGAATATGTAGCTATCTATTTTATCTTATCTAAACTTTAAATTTATAGTTATCAAACCTCCACGAGCTCCTGCTCACCTTGTGATCCTCTGCATCTGACCCATCCTAACTGCTCAGGAGCAGTGGGCAGCCACAGTGCAGCGCCCAGGTACCAACTCCAATTCTGAGGCCAGTGCCTTGGTTAAGGGCATTGGCAGTAGTATCTTATGCCTAACATCCCTAATATGCATGTCTTTTGAGTATAGAATTACCTTTGTGCTGTTACAATATAAACAAAAGGGTAAACAGCTGGTCCCCTACCCTCCACGCTGTCTTCCTCACTATCAAATTGTTTGTCCCCATAAGACCGCACCATCCCCCCTGAAATTTGTGTATCGACTACTGTCTATAAAGGAGTGAAGCTATGGAGAGTGAACTGCAAACTCCCCTTACAAAAAACAAGGTTTAGGCTGAGATCGACCTTCGGTGGCAGTTTTCCTGCATGGCTTGCAGCTTTTTAGAAAACCGTGAAGACAATTACTTTAGCTTCTCAGAGAGGCAGCCCAAAGCTGCTCCATTTCATGTTGTTGTTAGTTTTATCCAAATGTTATATGTATAATACCATAGTCCTTGCAGTCTTCATTGCAAGTTCCTATTCTTCTACTCTTTATAATTAATCCAGAGGGCAGTTCCTGGACTACGACAAAGACGAAGTGGCCGCCATGCCGAGGGAGTGGAAGAAATATGAGTTCCACTATGACAACGTGCTGTGGGCCTTCCTCACCCTCTTCACCGTGTCCACTGGGGAGGGCTGGCCAACGTAAGGACAAGCTATTGGCCTATCCCAGACCAGCACAGATAATAATTACAGTCTATCCATGCAGTCGTTCCCTTAATTCTGTCAGTAGATGATTTGCTGATGGATGATAATGCTAGACTGTCAGAAATGAAAGTCAGTTATATACAGCTCACGTCTCATAACCTGAAGGCGCGCGTGGCCTAGCATGGGGTTGCTTTTGCGGTTAAGACTATATTAGCTCTCTTAATGAAAATAAGCCTTCATATCTCCAACGCTGAATGTTAATCTCATGCCTGTTAAGTATTCACAAAAGAGCATTAAGTGTCAATCTCTGCTTTTAGGCAAAGAAACTTATGCTGTCATCATTTTCATGAGTTTAGTTGTATAGATTATAGTCTATAATTTTTTTGACCATGTAAATATTGGGTCTATTCACATATGCTGTTGAAGAGATTGCTTTGTCACTGGTTAAAAAGCGTTTTAACATTCTAAAGTTCATGCTTCGCAGAATAGATTGGGACTTTAAAGTTATTGTAGGTTACGTCAGGTACTGCAGTTTTACTAGTTTTCACTGTTAAAATAGTCTTACCACCATAGAACATTATATTAAAGATCACATACTATTTATTCCACTGCTAAACTGTTGTATCCTATTGTGCACCTCTCCCTCCAGTGTCTTGAAGCACTCTGTGGACGCCACCTTCGAAGACCAGGGTCCCAGTCCAGGCTACCGGATAGAGATCTCCATCTTCTACGTGGTCTACTTTGTCGTCTTCCCTTTTTTCTTCGTCAACATTTTCGTCGCTCTGATCATCATCACCTTCCAGGAGCAGGGAGACAAGGCCATGTCGGAGTGCAGCTTGGAGAAGAACGAGGTAGAAGCAGAAGAAATTGCAACCGACTATGAGTTTTATTTAATAAGTTAAAGCTCTTGATTAGATCTGTCGAATAGCTGGAGCGCTTCTTTTTGAAATCTGGACCAAAGTTGAGTTCATACAGATGGGTTGTAGCATCTAAAATAATGTTATTTTGTAAGCAAAGACTTCAGATAGCTAGATAGCAAGAGTCTATGTCATTTTTATGTCATCCCATTCTCTTCATATGCTCTCTGTGGGGCTAGACCCAGCAGAAACAACACTCAGAAGCCCCAACATAAATACTTCAGTGTTCCCAGCACTTTGTGCTTGGACCCCTAATTATGCTATTCAGATTCAGTTTTTCAATGCAATTATTCCAGTGAAACAATACAAATTCAAATTATGTGATTCAAATTCAGTTTTTAATGCAATTATTCAAATTGAGCAATTCAAATTCAAATATAAATAATTCAATTTCAGTTTCTAGTGACACATATTTCTGCCCATATTTCCTGGCCTGGAAAAAATATGGGAAATCATACGTATCCCGAAAGTCTCTTCATAATCATCATCAATCATGCTGGTTGATCTAGTTACCTTTGATGGAATAATTAACCCAAAGTAGCACTTCCCTGATTACAGATGTCCTAATTCACATTGAAGCCAAAACAAGACTTGGAACATCTGAACAGAGACGCTCTCAGTTATTGGTCATGGAAAATTACACTCTATGTCATGGGACAGTCATAGGATTTAATTAGATAAAATGGGTCCATCCATCCATCTTATCTATTCATCCATTCATCCAGTCAAGATTGCGTTTGTCTTCGTTGCAGAGGGCTTGCATCGACTTCGCCATCAACGCCAAGCCTCTGACTCGCTACATGCCGGAGAACACCCAGTCATTCCAGTACAGGATGTGGAAATTCGTGGTCTCAGCTCCCTTCGAGTACTCCATCATGATCATGATCGCCGTCAACACCGTGGTACTCATGATGAAGGTAAGCACTCGTTGGATCTTTCATAATGGTTTCATAACGGTGTCTTTTCTTTGTCTGCTCAGTCATGGTCCAGCCAACTCAAAGTACAAAAAAGGTCTCTTTCCCTGCGTCTTCCAGTTCCACGGTGCTCCGGACTTCTACGAGGCGATGCTGAAGAACCTCAACATCGTCTTCACCGCCCTCTTCTCTCTGGAGTGCATCCTGAAGATCATCGCTTTCGGTCCACTGGTGGGTACAATTCGATAACAAGATGTTACCGCACTGAATCATTCATAACTCATTTTTGAATCCGTTTCCTCCCCCCACCTAGAACTACCTGAAGGACGCCTGGAACGTGTTTGACTTTGTGACAGTACTGGGCAGCATCACGGACATCCTGGTCACTGAAATCAATGTAAGAGCACCCCCCCCCCCCCTCCCTCCCTCCACAGCTAGGGCAGTGACAGCGCTACACAAAGCAGCCTGTACACCGGGCTTTGTGCAGACACGCTAACTAGCCGTATCAGCAAAGACGACGACTTGGCCCCGGTCCAGAGAGCCTGAGAACTTAGACGAGGAGAGAGGGGGGAAGCTGGGAGAGAGAGGGAGAGACTTGCGTTGATAGCATCGATCTATCCCCCAGGTCTGATACAGGATCTGAGGATGGACGGCTTCTTTGAATCCAGCTTAGAGACTAATCAAGGCTATCTTTTATATGCCGTGTAGAGCAGGGGCAGCATGCTGTTGTGCACTTTGTGTTGTTTGATACTGTTTTCTTTATTCAGTCAAGGCTGTTCTTTATAGTGCAGCTACGTGTATAAATGTGTGTTCCAGCTGATTTACATGTGTGTATTTGTTGAGTTTAATCAGTCTATGTTGTGCAATATGACTGTTACTGTTTCTCGCCTCTCCTGCCTTCTTTCTTCCGTCCTTCCTCTGCTCTCCTCTACTCTGCTCCTCTCTCTCTCCCTCTCCCTCTCTCTCTGTCTCTGTCCTGCTCTCTGCATTGTCATCTTGTTGATTGTCCTCACCGGTGTTGCCATCCTCTGGTCCAAAACGTCACTAGACCACGGTGAGTGACTTTCCATTGTGATTCTCTGCTTGTAACTCGCACATTACGATATTCACCATGTCCTGCTCTCTAGAGAACTGTTAGGATCCTACCATCCTACTATCTTGGGTCCAGATTGTGTTTGGATATGATTCAGCTGGATTACATTTACACCAGACTTTAACATGCATCTCCGGTATATACACTGAAGTCTGATTTCTCTTTCCCTCGCCAAAATGCAGACTGCTGTGCATCTCACTTTCTCTTGTAATACTTGCATCCTTTAAAATTGACTGTCTTGCTCGTTCTCCATCCATGAGTACAATCCATTTTTGACAAGGATGTTTATTATCCGAGTTACTTGACTTGTGTTTGATTTGTATTCAGTTTCCATTTTATGTAGTTGCTATATGTGGTTTGGAGATGTGTTGCATTCACAAACACTCTCACACACATTAGTGAGGCCAAATGCATCTGGTTTTGGTGATCAGAGTGGATCAGATTACAATCCAATCACCCAAGATGCACGATAAAGGGGGTCAATATGTCACCATTGCGATGGTGTAGATAAGTGGAAACCAATCCAGTGACTGACATTTGAAATAATTAGATGCTGATAAGGGTGTGTTTATTAGTAATAGATAAGGGTAGCTGATTGGTAAATGCTTGATGTCCTAACAGGACAGGTTGTTGAACCTGAGCTTCCTGAGGCTCTTCAGAGCCGCTCGGCTCATCAAGCTGCTGAGGCAGGGATACACCATCCGCATCCTGCTGTGGACCTTCGTCCAGTCCTTCAAGGTACTCACACACACACACACACACACACACAGTCACACATTTATTTATTTATATAGTTATGGGACAATGGGACAATAGGGATAGGGACAATGCAAGTTAACATAGTACCACTTCAACTCGTTACAAACAAGTTGATGTAACTGATGTTCTGCATACAGAGATTATAGCTATTGCTAGTTTCCAACTCCTGTCCCTAGTTAGGCTTTTAGTAAGAGAGAAAAAAAAAAGGAAAGTATCAAGGTTACATACAATTATAGAACATTATTTAAAGAAAAAAAAAAGGAAATCATTAAATAATTAAATAATTAAAAATGTATACAGCTCTGATTTTGCTTCAGCCAGCCTTTCTTAATATCTTGAGTTCATTTTATTTCAGTTGGTAGTGTGTTCCACATTTGAGACATACGCATATTGCATGTATGCATGCATCTACATGCACACATGCTTGCACATACAGTATATTTGTGTGCACATGAACAAACACCTACTGTATATGCACACACAGGCCCACACTTGCACCCACACACACAGCCACATGCACACACACACACACAAACACCCTGGGCTGGAGTGATTCTGAATGAATATAAATAATTAAGTGTGTTTTGGTTTCCTATTGTTCCCTGTAGGCCCTGCCCTATGTCTGCCTGCTGATTGCGATGCTGTTCTTCATTTATGCTATCATTGGGATGCAGGTGGGTGATGCCTCTCTACTTTGGTCACACAGGCTGCAGTAGCCCTACAGTGATGCATCATTAAAATGGAATAGCGTGAACATAAATAAAACATCTATTGCACATTAATTAGACAATAAACATCCCTTTACCTCATTGTGTCTCCCCCCCTAGGTGTTTGGTAACATTGACCTGAATGAGGACACGGCCATCAATCATCACAACAACTTCCGCACTTTCCTCCAGGCTCTCATGCTGCTGTTCAGGTACAGGCACTGGGCACATAAGGTCACGGTGGCCAAATCCAAATCCAGTTTTCTATCAAAAATCGTCATCATTCATCATCATCATTGAAGTTTGTTGTAAATTAATCATGCTCAGTCTGTCCTGATGATGTCACCTTCAATTGTATCCCTTCCTGAACCTTCATAGTATGGCATAGCTGAAGAGATTGAATTTATTTTTTATTTATGAACCCATATCACCACCCACTGGATCTTTTTCAAATCCTCTCAGATATAGAACAAGAAGCACAACCCGTTCGATTGCACCAGGCAACAATATCATCATGTAGTCTGTCTCTTTCCCTATCACTTCACATCAGCCTTGCACTGCATTCACATCTGGCTATGTCTAACTGATCTCTAT
>NW_027282475.1:7500-22589 GCF_046629955.1 Centroberyx affinis | reverse complement strand
TAGTCTAACTTGCTTCTCTCTCTCTCCCCCCACCCAACACACACACACACACACACACACACACACACACACACACACGCAGGGGGGCGTTTTCGGAGGTGGTCCTGGCCCAGGAGAAGCTGACTGGACGGATGTTTGCGGTGAAGTGCATCCCCAAGAAAGCTCTGAAGGGGAAGGAGAGCAGCATCGAGAACGAGATCGCCGTGCTGAGGAGGTGAGCTGCCACACACACACACACACACACACACACACACACACACACACACACACACACACACAGACACACACACACACACACAGCCTCTCATGTCTCCCTGTTTCTGTCTTGCTCTCTCTCTTCGCTCTCTTTTACATAAACACATGCTTTGTCTCACTCTCTCACCCTCTCTCCTCTTCACACACACACACACACACACACACACACACACATCCGTCTCTTTCTCTCTCTCTCTCTCTCTCTCTCTCTCTCTCTCTCTCACACACACACACAAGCCTCCTCGTTCCTTGTTACCGGGGCAACGGTGCGTCTCCTCTCTCCCCCGCATCACGACCCCCCCCAGGTCACGATCCACAGCCCACCTCCCCTCTCTCTCTCTCACACACACACACACACACACACACACACACACACACACACACACACACACATCACGACTGAAACTTGTCTCTCTGTCTGAAGCTGTCTGCTGGAACACAGTCGAGCTGCAGAGTATTGACGATGACAGAAACCATATTGATGGTTATTGGCACTTATAGTAATAATCTGCCACATTTTCATATCAATAAATGTCTGTTGCGCTATTCTCTATCTCTGATTGATACAGGACGATCCATAGTATTGGTCTGAGGTAACAGTCAAGAAGTCCTAGGCTATTTAGTTGATCTCAAATGAAGTGGCTCCACCTGGTGGCAGAAAGTCGTTACTGCAGACAAACACTCTGCTAACTGAGGTTCGAAACATGGAAGATTTTTACAATATGACTTTTAATTTATTCAGAGAAACAAACTTCAGACGGCTGCTTAGAGGCTGAACACCGATCTGACTGGAATTTATTTTAACTTTCTATGGTTACAGTTGGTTACAGGGTCAGTGTAGCACGGATGCTAGCTACAGTCGTTTCTTTCTTTTTTTTTAAAACTTTGTTTATTGGATTTTCAACATAACCAGCATTTATACAATAATTGCACTTGTAAGTTATTTAGAATATAAAACAACGCATCAACAACAACAATACGACAAGACAGGGTAATCACAAAAAGAAAAAAAAGGAAAAATTTAGACAGAAAGATAAATAAATATAATAATATTAAAAAAATAAAAAATGAAAATAGAAAAAAAGATACAAAAATACGTTTTGATACAATTGTTTAGCTACAGTCGTTGCTATGGTTACAGTTCTGCTACAGTGTAGCAGGGATGCTAGCTACAGACGTTTCTATGGCTACAGTTCTACTGAACTATTTTGTATGGCTAGAAGTTTGTAAATGACTTTAGCTTGTAATAAAATCATTTAAATCAATATCTGAGGGGTATGATTTGCTTTTTCAGCAATTTTATATAATTACCTGGTGTCTATAAAATACATCTGTTAAGTTTTTTTCAGTAAAAATGGTTTAGTTATAGCTTTAGCTAGTCACTTCCCAGTGTTTGTTTCCCACCTACAAGAAAATAGGTCGTTTAACATATTAGCAGCTTCTTATGCTAATGAGCTACTGGTCTGATTGGCTGGCCATTCTAGAAGGCCCGCCCTCCTTTTAGCGCTGATTGGTTGATTTCAGACAGTCCAGTGTCTACATAGGAACTGGAGTAAAATCTGACTGGCTTGTACAAGGGGGAGTGTTTTATAGTTGGTGACTGTGGGGAAACGGCAGAGTAACATGATTCAGTTTTTTTACTGTGATTACTTCACACCGCCAAGAACCAAAATCACCATAAATACTAAGAATTGCCACATCCTAGGATATCCCCCCTTTTTAAGCTGAGTTGAGCTGTGTAATAAACAGGATGATGTGCAGAGAGCCTCTGCTGCAGGTCCAGGTCTAGATCCAGTCTGTCAGGGATTATTCTGTGATAACGATGGACTCCCTGCACATCATCTCTTCCTCTCTAGCTTCTGATCAGACAGTCAGACCCAGCTGAGAGGCTGCTTTAACATGCTAGAGTCACAGTCAGGGAACACAGGCTCCTGATGTTTGTGTCTCTGAACATGTTTCTCCTGTGTGTGTGTGTGTGTGTGTGTGTGTGTGTGTGTGTGTGTGTGTGTGTGTGTGTGTGTGTGTTCGCCTCAGTTTCACACCAAGGAAGAACAGAACTAAATCATTTCAGTTTTTGTGAATTGTTTTCCTTTTGCCGGCTTTCAAACAGTGAAGTATTTAAAGTAGTACAGCAGAGGCAAAATGACAACAGGTAGGAGGACAAAACGAGGACACACCGCTAGGAGAAACACAGTTTTTAGGGGGAACAAATTTTGGTACAACACCGGTAATATTGATCCGTCTTGACTCTGATTATTTATCGATCATGTATGGATCCAGACTTCAAATTAAACCAATCTTTCCCTCCTCCTCTTTGATGAATTTTGAAATTAAGCACAACTATTTTGCAAATCTCTTTTCCATCCGCTGCTATGAAATTTGCACAATTGTCCAAAACAATCAAACGCATAAATGACAACAAAGTGAAATGAAGTAGCGTATTTCCTGTATAGTGGTTTGCTTTATGAGAAAAGGAGAGAAAGAGTATCTTCCTCCATCCTCCCCCTCCTCATCCTCCGTCTCTGACCTTCAACAATCTGCCTCTCTCAGCATCTGTACTGTCAAGCTGAGTGATTGATGTGTCTCATATCTATAGGGGATGTCTCTCTCTCTCTCCCCCTCTCTCTCTCTCTCTCTCTCTCTCTCTCTCTCTCATGCTGTGTTACAGTGGGTAGTATTTGTCGTGCCACACTTTCTGCCCACTCTCTCCCAGTTTAGGCTGCAATCCTCAAGGCTCTGAAACAAGGACACTCTCTCTCTCTCTCTGTCTCTCTCTCTCTCTCTCTCTCTCTCTCTCTCTACACAGGGTTTCTGTTGGCCTTGCTGTGAAAATCCAGATGCATATGCTAATATGACAATGTAGTAATTTGGTTCTGCTGTGTAACATTAGAGAAATAAAGAAATGTCTGCAGTACTGATGCAGGACAGATGCAGGTTAAAGGTGCTGCATGTATTTAACATCAGTAAATCCTTACTACATTTATCTTGAGGCATTAGTTTAATTACTGTAAACAAACCAGACCATCAGTGGTCAGCCTGTCAGCCTCTATCAGCCTCTACTCTGCATCCTCCATTGTTTCTCCTTCACCTGGTGGATCTGGAGGGAAATCTGCTGGATCGCTTTACGGCACAAAACAGGAAGAGGTTCTGTTCTTCCAGAGCAAACGGAGCTAAAGCTGAAAGAGTTTCTGGCAGCAGATGGTGGAAGGAGGGAAAGGAAGATGGAGAAATCACTTCCAACATGTTGATCCTCTTCAGGGAGGGGGGGCAGGAAGCAATGGGGCTGATGGGAAATGTAGTCTTAATGTGGAGAAACACTAGACCTAACAATACTACTGGAGTGAGATAGAGCAGAACAATCATCTCTTGTTAGAAATAAATGGATCTCAACAATCTGGAGGGATTTAGCTTCACATTTGAATATTTTTGACCTGTTATCTCTATCAGAGTCTAGCCTAGGTAGCTAACTAGTAGCTTAATAAATAGTAAACTAGATAGCTAACTTTTCTGCTAAATTCAAGCCGTTTTTGTTGTTGTTGTTGCTGAGATTGCTGCTAATTTGACAACTGTTCGGTTTATGTGATATATGTCACTCTTCCAGGTAGATTTCAAAATGGCCGTCGTGTGAATCGGGTCAAAGGGTCTCATTTTGTAATTACACCAAGCAATCACAACTAATTTGACAATTATACAGTATGTTAATGTTTAAACCGACATGTGGCTCCTTCATTCACATGCCTGGTGGGCTGCAGCTGTGTGCAGCAGTGCTGCAGGATGAACACATGAATGAACACATGAATGAACACATGAATGAGCAGCTACAACTGCAGAATAATCCTGTAGTGTGAGAGAGGCTTGTGAACGCAGCCTGGCTCCTCCTCTGCCATTACACCCAGGCTGTTTGCTGCCAGACCTTCATTATCCCAGGCAGGGCTTAAATACACACACATTACCTCCCGTTCAGTGTGTGTGTGTGTGTGTGTGTGTGTGTGTGTGTGTGTGAGTCACGCCTCAGCTCTGCGGTTCATTGCCTGCCTGCCGTCACAGAGATCATACGCTCATAATAAGTGTTAGCTGCTCACCTGCTCACCTGCTGTGTGTGTGTGTGTGTGTGTGTGTGTGTGTGTGTGTGTGTGTGTGTGTGTGTGTGTGTGTGTGTGTGTGTGTGTGTGTGTTAATCATCTTTTGCATTGTGAATAGGTCAGCTGCAGAGGTAATCCCCCGTTCACACACACACACACACACACACACACACACACACACACACACACACACAATCTACCGTAACTGTTTCTACAAGGTATGAGGTATTAAGATAACGAACTTACACACACACACACACACACACACACACACACACACACACTGAATGGAAACACCTTTGCCATGGCGCTGTAACCATGGCAAAATCAGGAGGAAAGAGGTGGAAACGAGCTGGAGGAAGAAAAAAAAAAAGAGAAAAAACATGATGGGAGGAGGATGAAAGACGATAGAACGGGTTTCTGGCGACTTGTGACTGGAAGGTTGTTGGTTTGAATCCCTGCAGCAGCTGGGAACATTTGTCAACTTTGCCTCGATAAATAAAGATTAAAAACTCCTCTATACTCAAATTACATTGTTAACTCCTGAGTCACACTGGCTTTGTTTACATTCAGGCTGAAACTGGATTATGACGCCAGCCTGGATGAACAGCTGTCACACTGTTACACTGAATTATATGTTTATATCTATATATTGATATCTTTATATCTGTTTTAATTACTCGATTGATTGACTGTGCTGTGTAAGTGTTGTCCTCCATGCTGCCCTCTTGGCCAGGTCTCTCTAGCAAAAGAGATTTTTAATCTCAGTGACACTTACCTGGATAGATAGATAGATAGATAGATAGATAGATAGATAGATAGATAGATAGGTAGGTAGGTAGGTAGGTAGGTAGATAGGTAGATAGGTAGATAGATAGACAGATAGATAGGTAGATAGATAGATAGATAGATAGATAGATAGATAGATAGATAGATAGATAGATAGATAGATAGATAGGTAGGTAGGTAGATAGATAGATAGATAGATAGATAGGTAGGTAGGTAGGTAGGTAGGTAGATAGATAGATAGATAGATAGATAGATAGTTAGGTAGATAGATCGATCGATCGATCGATCGATCGATAGATAGATAGGCAGGCAGGTAGATAGGTAGATAGATCGATAGATAGGTAGGTAGGTAGATAGATAGATAGATAGATAGATAGACAGATAGAGAGATAGATAGATAGATAGATAGATAGATAGATAGATAGATAGGTAGGTAGGTAGGTAGGTAGGTAGGTAGGTAGGTAGATAGATAGATAGATAGATAGATAGATAGATAGATAGATAGATAGATAGATAGATACATAGATAGATAGATAGATACATAGATAGATAGATAGATAGATAGATAGATAGATAGATAGATAGGTAGGCACTTTATTCATCCCTGAAGGGAAATGAGGGCGTTACAGCAACTAATAACAAGACAGTGCAAAATAAAAATGAACAGAAAAAACAAAAAACACAGTACAGTACAATACAATAGGGACACAGTCAAGTTAAATACAAGTAACACAGAGCATACAAACAGTGCAGAAGATAACAGTCAATAAAATATTAAATAGGTTAAATAAAGGTTAAATTAGATTAAAAAAAAAACGTATACATTTGATGGGGTAAATTCAGTGTCTGCAGTCCCGTTTGGATTCAGAGTAATCTATCTTTATTAGCAGGCTCTTGCATGGGAACTGGGAAGACATGTTCTCAGATTTTTAATTAATAAAGAAGATTAACTGCTGGTTTGTCTTTCTCTCACACGCAGGATCAAGCATGAGAACATCGTGGCGCTGGAGGACATCTATGAGAGCCCCTCCCACCTCTACCTGATCATGCAGCTGTGAGTCCACGCTTTTTTATCTTCACTTTCTCTCTCTCCACTTTTAAAGGAATAGAATTGTTTCTGGGAGATTGGCAAAAACCTGATGAATAACTAAATACTTGGTCATTTACAGAGGGATTTGTATGCATGTATGTATGTAAGTATGTATTATGTATGGCAAAAATGAAAGAATTTCTGACATTTTGTGTGAAATGCCCCATAATATAGCTGTGACAGAAGATATCAAATATCTCGCTGTCTCTCTCTCTCTCTCTCACTGTCTCTCTCTCTCCCCCTCTCAGTCGCTCTCTCTCTCTCTCACTGTCTCTCTCTCTCCCCCCCCCTCAGTCGCTCTCTCTCTCTCACTCTCTCTCTCTCCCCCCTCTCTCTCTCTCACTGTCTCTCTCTCTGTCTCTCTGTCTCGCTCTCTCAGTCTCTCTCTCTCTCTTTCTCTCTCACTGTCTCTCTCTCTCTCTCTCTCTCTCTCTCTCTCACTGTCTCTCTCTCTCTCCCCCCTCTCTCTCTCACCGTCTCTCTCTCTCCCCCCTCTCTCTCTCTCTCTCTCTCTCTCTCTCTCACTGTCTCTCTCTCTCCCCCTCTCTCTCTCTCAGTCTCTCTCTCTCTGTCTGTCTCTCTCTCTCTCTCTCTCTCTCTCTCTGTCTCTCTCTCTCTCCCTCTCTCTCTCACTGTCTCTCTCTCTCTCCCACCTCTTTCTCTCTCTGTCTCTCTCCCCCCCCCCCCCCTCTCAGTCTTACACTCTGTCCCTTCCTCTCTCGCTCTCGTTCTGTCTCTTTCTCATAGCCACCCACCTGTCCACACACACACACATTACACATCACACACACACACACAACCCACCGGTCCTCCCACACACACACACACACACACACACACACACACACACACACACCACAGCCACAAGGCCTCTATTACTTCCATTACATCTCTTCTATGCTGGTCATCAGTAGAGGGAAGCGGGTGCCTGCGGTTCACCCATGGGTGCCCCACTAACCGTCTCTGCAAGGTCACTGCCTCTTATGTAATGGGAAGAGTTGGTGTGAAAGTTTGGCACACACACACACACACACCCACACACACACACACACACACACACACACACACACACACACACACTGGAAGGCAGACATCACGGCTGTGGATTATACAACAGCGTCTGTGTTTACATGCAGGAGTAAGCTGCTGGATTATCTGTCCGTCCAGTCCTCCACTGAGCATGCATGGTAAATTCCAGTTCAGTTCCCCAGCCAGAGGAGGGGACTCGAGTCACGTGACTTGGACTCGAGTCACGTGATTTGAACTCGAGTTGCGTGACTTGGACTCGAATCATGTGACTTGGACTCGAGTTGCGTGACCTGGCATCGAGTCACGTGACTTGGGCTCAAGTCGTGTGACTTGGACTCGAATCACGTGACTTGGGCTCGAGTCGCGTGACTTGGACTCGAGTCACGTGATTTGGGCTTGAGTCGCATAACTTGGACTTGAATCACGTGACTTGGACTTGAGTCACGTGCCTTAGACTCGAGTCGCGTGCCTTGGGCTCGAGTCGCATAACTTAGAATCGAGTCACATGACTTGGACTCGAGTCGCGTGACTTGAACTCGAGTCACGTGACTTGGGCTCGAGTCGCATAACTTGGACTTGAGTCATGTGCCTTAGACTCGAGTCACGTGACTTGGGCTCGAGTCACATAACTTAGACTCAACATTAAAGTCTTGGACTTTTAACTGCTTGAGACTCGACTTGATGTATGAAGAGAAGACTCGAGACTTGACACTTGACTTGGGTTCTGCTGACTTGGGACTCGACTTTGACTTGTACTTTGACTTCTATACTAAAAGCAAAGATCTTAAGGTGACTCAGAAGTTTCATAGCAGCCCCATGATGCACTTGGCTTTCATGCCAGCAGAAGCGGGCACTCGAGTCACATGACTTGGACTCGAATCAGACGAGTCACAGTTTTAATTCCTTGAGACTTGACTTGATGCATGAAGAGAAGACTTGAGACTTGACTTGACTTGACTGATTCTAGAAATCAAACTCATGATGCTCTTACCAAGTTTTTATCCTATTAAAACCATATTGCATTGAAAAGTCCTAGATATTTAGTTTTCTTTAAGATATTAAATTGATACTGGACTCTTGATTTGTTCTGACTTGACTTGCTGTTCTACATTTAGACTTGAGACTTGACATTAATGACTTGGACTTGACTTGGACTTGACTTGGACTATATCAAATCCAATAATGCGAAGTCGATACTTGTGTCCTTGTGCACATTTTGTTGTGCTATGAAGTTATTTCAAAATACATTTATTTGGGATTTTTTTGTGTCTGAGTTCTATGCAAATCAATCTGTTCCATCAAAGTGAAAACAAATGTGTAGAAATTGATGTTAAAGCGTGAAATTAAAATAACAGAGACATTTATTTTGTACGTATTCACCCCCTTTGCTTCATTTGGGCTCAATTACTCTGTTACTCAGATGCAAATGCATGTAGTCGAGGAGGAAGAAAACTTTTGAAGACTCTGTATCACTTCAGTCTGGAACATATTTCAGACTGGGAACCGTACAGATTGTAGTTTGCTTTTACCAGGTTTGCAACATCCTGGAACAGACAGACAGGAGTGAAGGAGACGACTCCGACTCCCTGTTCCCTTCAGACAGACAAGTTGTACATTTAGAAACACAGTCAGCTGTTCACTGTTAACCTCCAACATGGCTGCCAGAAGGCGTGTTACATCACCTGGAAGCCCTCTGCTGGCCAGACTCCAGCTACAGTCTTCTTTGAGTTAAGCTGTTTGATCCTCTGTGATGAGAGTCTCCCTGTTTCCATGAACAAAACCAGGTAACAGAATATTCCTGACCGGCCGCCAGCTGCCGCCTCGCTGTCTGACTGAGCAACAGGTCACTACTAATGCATGGGGAAGAAATGATAATCCCATCCGTAATCTGTTCAAACTCCTGTTAACTTGTAATTTGAGGTTCCAGACAGTTCTACTTTTCACTGTAATGAATCATAGATGTCAGGATCAGCCCTAGAAATGACTGATGATGCACGCAGCACCTGAGAGCTGGGAGGCAGGACTGGTGGGCGGAGCATCGTTATGGCTGAATTTACAAAAGTCACATGTGAAAACCAAGAGGTCAAAACCTTCAGGTGAATGTTGAAGCCAGTAAGGAAGTGTCAGCAGGCTTCAGATCCTCTAAAGTCCGCTAGAGTCCGGCTCCAAAAACACTCCAAACCGCCAAACTCCATGAAGTCAGTGGACCACAACCAACTTCTGATACAAATATAAAGTCAATACATTTTTTTCGCCAAGAGGTTTTAGCCTCAGCAGCTAATTTAACTTCTTCTAATGTGTGTCCTTATGTAGATTTTCTAAATAATTGCGTCATTAACGGGATATAACGGTTATAAAACGGGGTTGTTCTCCTAGTGATTGACAGGTCGTTGATCATGGACCAATAGCAGGCTTAGCTGTGGCTCTGTGTCGACCCTCGGCTTCACTCCGGCTGCTCCGGCTCCAAAAAATGTCAACATGGCAGCGTCTCTAAACCCGATCTTTCAACCCGGTCTCACGGCAGTTCGTGAAATAGTCACAAAATTTAATCTATTGATTCGTGTACATGGACACGATTTTTCCAATTGTTTTTGTGACACTCAGCATGACTTTCAAACTAATGTATTTCAGTTGGAAGTATCTTTCATGCCTGCAACACGTTTTTTTTTTCTGTCAGTCGGGACTCAGGAAGTAGTGTGACATTGAAATAAAACATAACAACAATAAATTTTTAACGAACGTTTTTCTTATTTCACCATGACCAAACCGTTTCTCTAACCTTAACCAAGTTGTTTCAGTTGCCTAAACATAACCGTAACACAAGTAGTTTTATTTGCCACAACTTACGTTTTCAAATTCGTGGTGGAGGCACGTTTTTTAGGTTGTGTTCATTTCACGAAAAAAATGGCAAAATCGTGTCCATGTACACGAATCAATAGATTACATTTTCGTGACAATTTCACGAATTGCCGTGAGACTGTGTTGTTTCTTTAGGCTTCAAAACCCTTCACAGACCTGTGGGTGAAGAACTCACTGCTGCATCTGGTTTTACAGAGTATGATGAAAACCCACATGTGAATTCAAAGTTCACAGGTGCTTTTTGGACAGGTGTTTGTTTACTTGTGTGAATTTACTGTATGTAAATTTCTCATTTCCCATGTGAAAATGACATCATCAGTTTGAATGTACGACCTGTTTGCTGTTTTTTTAAATTTACATTTTATACGCAGCTTTGGCCGTATTGTTTCTGCTGGACACTGGAGCCAATAAACTAACTGAATTGATTTGACAGTAGCAGGAGCAACCTGTCCTTCACCTCTCCTCCCTCGTCTTCCTCCATCCCTCCATCCCTCCATCCCTCCATCTCACCCTCCGATTGCCTTTTTCTCTCCTCCATCGCTCCATCTGTTCATTTCCTCCCTCCCCTTCCTCTCCTCTCACACCTCATCCCCACCTCCGTCACCTCTTGCCTTCCTCCTGCTCTTTATTTGATTCCTACATCGGTGGTTTCTGCATTGAGAGGCCTCTCTGCTCGGGGGACGTGGGTCAGTCGCCATGGTTACGGGGTTCAGAGGTCAACCTGCTGCAGGTTGACCTCGAGAGTCTCAGCTGCTGGCGTTATTTTTTTATTAGCTTGAGAGATTTTCTTTGAATTTCTTGAAATGTCGCAAAAAAAAAAAAAATTACAAATCAGGGTTTGTATCAGCCGGCTTGAAGCAAATTGATGGTTTTCTGTTCCATCAGCACACGGCCATCTTGGTAGGAAAATAACAGCTGATTGTAATAATTTATCAGGTGATTATAATCATATGATGGACGCAGCCAATGAGCTGTGGGTATGGGAAAGCACCTGGGGCCAGATTCACAAAACCCTCTTAAGAAAAAAAATCTTCTCAAGTGCCATTTTTTTCATAATTTTAGTCTTAAGAAAAAAAAAAGGGAAAAATGCTATTCTCAAAAACAGTTCTTATATATTTTCTTAACTTTCTTCTTATGTTTCTTCCTAAGAAAAAACTTAGGAATAAATGGTATTCTTGAAATGAAAGTTCTCAGATTTGTTCTTGATTTTTTTCTTAACTTTAAGATGGCCCTTCACCTGTCTTAAAACTCCTACAGTGAAAAGGTAAGCCTCTAATATCATATATTTAAACACATTTTAGACAAGTAGGTTATAGTTCAAAGTCTTCATAGGTTCCCCTACACCTAACATTAAGATAAACATTTATTGTAAAGCTTTATTTGGTGTAGGGCCAGGTAGGCCTCTGTCTCATGTCTGTTGGAAATAAGCTGCAAATTTTACAGTTAACAGCAACCAATGTTTCAATCTTTGCTCTAGTTGCTCTAAATAGGTTTTTCCCCAATTGTTTTGTAGATGGAAGCACTTTGGGTTGCCTCCTAGCCTTGTCTCCTAGCCTCCTAGCCTTTTCTCCTAGCCTCCTAGCCTTGTCTCCTAGCCTCCTAGCCTTTTCTCCTAGCCTCCTAGCCTTGTCTCCTAGCCTCAGTGGCAGTAAGCCTAAAGTTTATTAACCAGAATTAATTCAGGCCCTATTTTGAGAAGTTCCTAAGTTGGAAAATTTAAGAAATTGGTAAGAAATGAGACTGTTACTAAGAAAATATTGAGGAATTGCACTTAAGAGCCTTCTTAAGAACTTCCTAAAATTTCCTCTTATGTCATTTCTTAAGATCTATCTCAAGAACACATTGGTGAATCCGGCCCCAGATCTGTAGGAAATGTATGTGACATCATGGGATTACTGTGAATAAACACATTTCATGAACGTTTATGTCAAAAAATATTCACAAGAAAAACTAGTAATAAAAAGAGAATTGATTAGTATCTAGTGTTTGTTAGTGTCAGCTGGTGTCTGACTTATTTCACACTGTTAGAGGACAAAAGAAAACAAATAAGTGCATTTTGCAATAGTCTAATGCACCAATTAAAGTCTCACAGTGGGTTTAACATTAACAGACAAACATTGCTACGCCGTTATGTCAATAAATGCTTTTTATCACATAATTTCCACCTCAAGCGTGTAAAACAAATTAAGCGATATTGAGGATATTTAGTGAAATTTGCCCTTTCCTTTCTAATTGAAATACATCATAATTTGCATAGAAATACCTCAGTGGAAACCAGCTGCTGACTGTTAATCAAACACATTTCTGTCCATTCAGTCATGGAGCGGTGCTGCCTATGCTAACACATGCTGAATAGAGACCTCAGCCAATCTCTCTAGACCCATACACACACACACACACACACACACACACACACAGAATCACAGACACTGGTGAATCATCTCTTTAATATCTGTCTGGCCATCAGGTCTGAATCCAAACACTTCTAAAGGGTTTCTCTTCTGAATTCAGTGGATTCAGTGAAGTGAAATTTCAAGTTCTAGTTGATGACTTGAGATCTTGTGTTTATGTAAATGACTTAGATTGGCACTCGAGTCACATGACTTGGACTCGAATCAGACTTGAGTCACAGTTTTAATTGCTTGAGAATTGACTGGACTTGAGACTTGACTTGACTTGGGTTCTGGTGACTTGGGACTTGACTCTGACTTGTACTCTGATGACTTGAAAAGGTTTCTAAAGTCTTGACTTGAGATCTTGTGTTTGTGTAAATGACTTAGATTGAAAGTGATGAGATTTGTTCCAGCAGACGACTGAATTTAAATTCTGTTTTCTGAATTTGTATGGAATGATTGAATTTATTGAAGTTGAAACTGATTCTAGAAATCAAACTCATGATGCTCTTACCAAGTTTTTATCCTATTAAAACCATATTGCATTGAAAAGTCCTAGATATTTAGTTTTCTTTAAGATATTAAATTGATACTGGACTCTTGATTTGTTCTGACTTGACTTGCTGTTCTACATTTAGACTTGAGACTTGACATTAATGACATGGACTTGACTTGGTAATCTACATTTAGACTTGGGACTTGACTTGTGACTTGTGCCTCAAGACTTGAGACTGACTTGGGACTGTCAAAATGGGATTTTCCTCTTCCTCAGAGCCAAACTGCTGCAGTGATTCAGCAAACATGCAACAAAAAGTAGAACTTCTATAACGGCTGCATCTGTATTATCGTCACCATAATAACTAACATAATTTGTTATGGTTGTGTGCTATGAATCACTGTGTGAGGTGTGAGTTATTTCTAAAGGCGGACGTCTCAGTTAGGACCCAAACTCTTCCGGTATGTTCTGTGTGATTGGCTCCAGCAGATGGAAGCGGCTGACAGGCTCCTCTGTCCCGGCTCATGCGGCTCGTCTTATGTAACCTCCACCACAGGGAAGCAATCAGGCTCCGCTGCCAGGAAAATTGATGCAACGGAGTGCAATGTGGGGTTTTTATTGATGTTTCTTTTTTGTGTAATGAATTGCAAATTAGTAAAAAGATGAAGAAAGAAACAAACTGGCTTCAGAAGAATCCAATGAAGGAACTTGTTCAAAGAAATAGGAGGAGATTTAACCTCAGGGCGTCACGATGATGCTGTATGACCGAACACATTAATAAACATAAGAGGTGTGACCGAGTCAACTCTGCTCGAGTCCCAAGTCAGTCTCAAGTCTTGAGGCACAAGTCTCAAGTCAAGTCCCAAGTCTAAATGTAGATTACCAAGTCAAGTCCAAGGGGTCCAGTATCAATTTAATATCTTAAAGAAAACTAAATATCAAGGACTTTTCAATGCAATATGGTTTTAATAGGATAAAAAATTCTGTCAAGACTTTAGAAACCTTTTCAAGTCATTAAAGTACAAGTCAGAGTCAAGTCCCAAGTCACCAGAACCAAATCAAATCAAATCTCAAGCAATTACTCGAGTCCCCACCTCTATAATTTACATCTTTTTTAGTAGTCTCAGTTTTTTTTCCAACCGACTACAGGAAACCACCCCGAAACACAAGGGATTATGGGTAGAAGGAGACGGACGCGGTTCCTCTAGCAGAACAAAATTAAGTCTGGACTGATGCTCATATTCAGCTGTTTCTTCATGAGTTCTGAACTGTACTCTGAACACCACAGAAGAAGAGACAGACAAGTCCATCATGTTAGATAAAGTTACAGGAAGTCTCGTCTGTAACCAAAACTCTGTCCAATAAACAAGCTGCTTGTGAGTCATGTGACTTTTGTTTACAAGCCCTGTTTGGCTTCTAATGGGTCTGTTTGAATCGAAATTAACCAAATACAAAAAATACAACAAAGTGAACTTTTCCACTCTGGTATCAGACCAAAGAAATCAAACTGGAGCTGTGATCTCAGCCTCAGAGAAGCGACTCAGCTGATCATCCAGACGCCGCAGTCTGCCAGCTGCGGTCCGATCCGCGTCCGCCCGCTCCGGCCCGCCCGCTCCCGTCTGAGGCTGCGGTGATTAGTCAGTCGGGTCCGAAGGCTGCACACACACACACACACACACACACACACACACACACACACACACACACACACACACACACACACACACACACACACACACGCTGGCAAATAAGGCTTCCTGTCAGCCGTGATGCACAACCTTCTCCTCGGGGCAGCGGAGCGCCCGCTGCCTCTAAATGAATCAGAGGCTGCAGCAGACGGCAGAGGGGGGGGAGAGATGGATGGAGCCACAGTCAGATGTGATGGAGGGAGGGGGGAGGAGGGAGGGGGGAGGGGGGAGGAGGGGGGGGGGGGGGGGTAAGATGAACGATATTCACTCTGGAAACATTTCTGCTCCCCGAAATTCATCCGTCAACGTTTTGAAAACACTGAGTCAACCCTCACAAAAAAAAATAGACTTCCAGACTAAAAGCAAAGATGTTCGGGTGACTCAGAACTTTCACAGGAACTCCATGAT